>NW_023995737.1:0-88683 GCF_015586225.1 Lucilia sericata | reverse complement strand
ATGCAATTAACTTGGCAGTTTTCGTGCTAGGACAGTCGTTTATGCACCATTTTAAAGCATTAAAATTGCCATTTGTTTTGGTATATAATTTATTGCATAATGTATTTTTAGAAAACGGCCAATTGGATAAATCGGTAGAATTATTTTCCCAGGTTTAAAACGCGGTAATTTGAGGTTCCAATATGGTTGTGAATAACTTTGACAGTTTTCATGCTATGACAGTCATTTATGCATCATTTTAAAGCATTAGAGTTGCACTTTGTTTTTGTGTATAATTTGTGGCATAATGAATTTTTACAAAAATTGGATAGATCGGTATATTTATTGGTACAGGTTTAAAAATGCGGTAATTTAAGGCCCCGATATGGTTGCAAATAACTTTTATAGTTTTCATGTTATAACAGTCGTTTATACATCTTTTTATTGCATTTTAGTTGCCATTTGTTTTGGTATACTAATCTATTGCATAATGTAGTTTTAGAAGATGGCCAATTGGATAGATCGATAGAATTATTTTCCCAGGTTTAAAAAGGCGGTAATTTGAGGTTCCGATATGGTTGTGAATTACTTTGACAGTTTTCATGCTATGACAGTCATTTATGCATCAGTTTAGAGCATTATGATTGCACTTTAATTTGGTATATCATTTGTGGCATAATGTGTTCGTCTAAAAAATGGTCAATTTGATGGATCGGTAGAATTATTGTTCTATGTTTAAAAACGCGGTAATTTGAGGTTCCGATATGGTTGCAAATAACTTTGACAGTTTTCATGCTAGGGCATTAGTTTACGCATCATTTTAAAGCATTACAGTTGCACTTTATTTGGTGTATAATTTGTGGCATAATGAATTTTTACAAAAATTGGATAGATCGGTATATTTATTGGTACAGGTTCAAAAATGCGGTAATTTAAGGCTCCGATATGGTTGCAAATACCTTTTATAGTTTTCATGTTATAACAGTCGTTTATATATCTTTTTATTGCATTATAGTTGCCATTTGCTTTGGTATATAACTTATTCCATAATGTATTTTTGGAAAATGGCCAATTGGATAGATCGGTAGAATTATTTTCACAGCTTTAAAAACGCGGTAGTTTGAGGTTCCGATATGGCTGCAAATAACATTGACAGTTTTCACGCTATGATAGTCATTTATGCATCATTTTAAAGCATTATGATTGCACTTTAATATCGTATATCATTTGTAGCATAATGTGTATTTTTACAAATTGGTCAATTTGATAGATCGGTAGAATTATTGTTCTATGTTTAATAAACGCAGTAATCTGAGGTTCCGATATGGTTGCAATTAACTTTGGCAGTTTTCGTGCTAGGACAGTCGTTTATGCACCATTTTAAAGCATTAAAATTGCCATTTGTTTTGGTATATAATTTATTGCATAATGTATTTTTAGAAAATGGCCAATTGGATAGATCGGTAGAATTATTTTCCCAGGTTTAAAAAGGCGGTAATTTGAGGTTCCGATATGGTTGTGAATAACTTTGACAGTTTTCATGCTATGACAGTCATTTATGCATCATTTTAAAGCATTATGATTGCACTTTAATTTGGTATATCATTTGTGGCACAATGTGTTCGTCTAAAAAATGGTCAATTTGAAGGATCGGTAGAATTATTGTTCTATGTTTAAAAACGCGGTAATTTGAGGTTCCGATATGGTTGCAAATAACTTTGACAGTTTTCATGCTAGGGCAATAGTTTATGCATCATTTTAAAGCATTACAGTTGCACTTTATTTTGGTGTATAATTTGTGGCATAATGAATTTTACAAAAAGTTGGATAGATCGGTATATTTATTGGTACAGGTTCAAAAATGCGGTAATTTCAAGGCTCCGATATGGTTGCAAATAACTTTTATAGTTTTCATGTTATAACAGTCGTTTATATATCTTTTTATTGCATTATAGTTGCCATTTGCTTTTGGTATATAATTTATTGCATAATATATTTTTAGAAAATGGCCAATTGGATAGATCGGTAGAATTATTTTCACAGCTTTAAAAAGGCGGTAATTTGAGGTTCCGATATGGTTGCAAATAACATTGACAGTTTTCATGCTATGACAGTCATTTATGCTTCATTTTAAAGCATTATGATTGCACTTTAATATGGTATATAATTTGTAGCATAATGTGTGTTTTTACTAATTGGTGAATTTGATAGATCGGTAGAATTATTTTTCTATGTTTAATAAACGCAGTAATCTGAGGTTCCGATATGGCTGCAATTAACTTTGGCAGTTTTCGTGCTAGGACAGTCGTTTATGCACCATTTTAATGCATTAAAATTGCCATTTGTTTTGGTATATAATTAATTGCATAATGTATTTTTAGAAAACGGCCAATTGGATAAATCGGTAGAATTATTTTCCCAGGTTTAAAAACGCGGTAATTTGAGGTTCCGATATGGTTGTGAATAACTTTGACAGTTTTCATGCTATGACAGTCATTTATGCATCATTTTAAAGCATTACAGTTGCACTTTGTTTTGTGTATAATTTGTGGCATAATGAATTTTTACAAAAATTGGATAGATCGGTATATTTATTGGTACAGGTTTAAAATGCGGTAATTTAAGGCCCCGATATGGTTGCAAATAACTTTTATAGTTTTCATGTTATAACAGTCGTTTATACATCTTTTTATTGCATTTTAGTTGCCATTTGTTTTGGTATATAATTTATTGCATAATGTATTTTTAGAAGATGGCCAATTGGATAGATCGATAGAATTATTTTCCCAGGTTTAAAAAGGCGGTAATTTGAGGTTCCGATATGGTTGTGAATTACTTTGACAGTTTTCATCCTATGCAGTCATTTATGCATCAGTTTAGAGCATTATGATTGCACTTTAATTTGGTATATCATTTGTGGCATAATGTGTTCGTCTAAAAAATGGTCAATTTGATGGATCGGTAGAATTATTGTTCTATGTTTAAAAACGCGGTAATCTGAGGTTCCGATATGGTTACAAATAACTTTGACAGTTTTCATGCTAGGGCAATAGTTTATGCATCATTTTAAAGCATTACAGTTGCACTTTATTTTGGTGTAGTTAGAATTATTGTTCTATGTTTAATAAAAGCAGTAATCTGAGGTTCCGATATGGTTGCAATTAACTTTGGCAGTTTTCGTGCTAGGACAGTCGTTTATGAACCATTTTAAAGCATTAAAATTGCCATTTGTTTTGGTATATAATTTATTGCATAATGTATTTTTAGAAAATGGCCAATTGGATAGATCGGTAGAATTATTTTCCCAGGTTCAAAAAGGCAGTAATTTGAGGTTCCGATATGGTTGTGAATAACTTTGACAGTTTTCATGCTATGACAGTCATTTATGCATCATTTTAAAGCATTATGATTGCACTTTAATTTGGTATATCATTTGTGGCACAATGTGTTCGTCTAAAAAATGGTCAATTTGAAGGATCGGTAGAATTATTGTTCTATGTTTAAAAACGCGGTAATTTGAGGTTCCGATATGGTTGCAAATAACAGTATTCATGCTAGGGCAATAGTTTATGCATCATTTTAAAGCATTACAGTTGCACTTTATTTTGGTGTAGGTAGAATTATTGTTCTATGTTTAATAAAAGCAGTAATCTGAGGTTCCGATATAGTTGCAATTAACTTTGGCAGTTTTCGTGCTAGGACAATCGTTTATGCACCATTTTAAAGAAAATGGCCAATTGGATAGATCGGTAGAATTATTTTCCCAGGTTTAAAAAGGCGGTAATTTGAGGTTCCGATATGGTTGTGAATAACTTTGACAGTTTTCATGCTATGACAGTCATTTATGCATCAGTTTAGAGCATTATGATTGCACTTTAATTTGGTATATCATTTGTGGCATAATGTGTTCGTCTAAAAAATGGTCAATGTTATTACGGGTTAGAAAGGGTAGGGTATAGATTAGTCTTAAGTAGCGTGTAAGTAAATAAAACTCTTTTCTTTTTCTTTTCACAAACGTTATAAATTCATATGTTTATTGAACTCTAACGGGTAAGTATTTAATATATAGAGTAAGTATTTAATATATAGGGTAAGTATTTAATATATAGGGTAAGTATATATTTAACAAATTTTAGGTTAATGTTAATGTATTTATTTATTTTCAATTCTTTTTAGGCTTAAGGGTTTTAATTTAGGTTTAGGGTTTTATTATATTGTTTCATGTTTTTAACTGTGATATTCACTGTGATAATTAAGAATTTTATTTTAGGGTTTTACTATTTATTCTTAGGTTTAGGGTTTTAACACAGGTTATATATTTTACCACTAGTTTTAAGTTTTAGCACTAGGTTTAGGTTTTGTAATTTATGTATTTAAAAGACACTTTGAGTTCTCACTGTCTGTTGTAGGGGTTGTTGTTTTACTTGGTTTGTTTTAGCGCTCACACACTTGTTGTTACTTGCAAAATTATATTTGAAGTGACGATAATAAAGCGGCAGCTAGCTTTAGTGTGCCTAAGCTGAAGTTGGCTGCAGTTGAGAGGTGGGTGTTGTTTGACATCAGGGATGGGTGTTTTGTTCATTGAAATGAACATCCTCCCGGGCCTGGCAACCTGTGAAGAAAAAGAACAATTATTTTCATTTGTTCAACATTGGGTTAGAGAAAGTGAGGGTAATTTATAGTAAAATACTTTATTATATTTTTAATTGGTAAGGGATCCCATAACTAGCCAACCCAGGGTTGAATCCTGGGCTATCAGTGAGCCGCCATCAATATGGATCGTGTTAGGCTGTAAAATGGTGGTATACAAATCACCACCTATTTCCATGGCTACGGGTGCATTGGCATAAAATTCTGGGTCGGCCAGAGAAATTCGGCAGAACTTCCCTTTTATAGCTGGGTCCAAACCATGAGCGTAAGGGTTTCTTGGCAGGTCATTTGAAACCTGCATGCACACCTCATATTGTATTGTGGAGGCCATATTAGGTGATATTATGACCTTCACGTAAACACTTTCATCCACTTTAAAAGGGTTTAGTGTTGATTCGCGCACAAACGCTACGCCTATTTTTGAGGTCGTTAGGCTCGGGTTTAAGACAGCTCTAACGAGTTGTTTCGATTTGTCTGTCACAACCTGAACTACAACCGTGGGTACAATGGTTTGGGTTCGGGACGTTGGCAAAGTGGTTGCTACAATTGGCATCACAATAGTTCGTGGCGCAGGAATCGGAGCAATAGTCCTTTTTGCTACGGGCGGTGGAGACTGTTCCTTTGGCAAATCTTTCAGGATCCGATCTGGGCCGTGCAGGGTGGTGTGATGTTTACCCTTGCACTTTTGGCATCGGGATTTATTTGAACATTTTCCGATTAGGTGATTCCTGGCCAGACAATTGACGCAGTAGTGCAATTTAACTGCGGTTTTGTACTTCTCCGCCAAGTTCATCTTTTTAAACTTTTACAGTTTGTTAAGCTGTGATCAGCTTGACAAATACCGCAACCAAAGTGGCGTTTTGGTTGACGCTTATCGTTTTTGCGTTGGTTGGTTTTGGGTCGAGATCCATTGCTGTCGGAACGGTTGGAACGTCCTTTACGATTGTTGTTGTTGGGTGCCATATTCTGTATAAAAGAAATTATGTGTGAATGAATGAAGGGTAATGAATGTGTTAGTGGGTTAGAGTGTGAGGGTGAAGAGTTAGTGATGACTTGTAGTTACAAGTGGATAAGTGTGTTAAATGGGTTAAAAAGGGTAAGTAAACAACTTAATGTTATTTGGGTTATACTAGAAGGTTAAACTAGCTAGTGGGTAAAATGACAACTTTTGTTATTGGTCGAGTTAACGTTCCGGATGACGTCCGTATATGGAGCTCTTTAAGATATTCATCTTTCCATCTTCTACAAAAGTTATGATGTTGAATCTTTAACTTTTGCCATCTGTTTGCCAGGGTTATATTTTCATTGCTTACATCGGGTTCTGCTGGGGTTAAAATGGGTGATCCAATTAAAAAGTGTCCTGGAGTTAAAGGGTTAAGATCCTGTGGGTTCTCGCTTGACGGGCTTAAGGGTCTTGAATTCAGGCATCCTTCTATTCTCGCGAGGAGTGTAGCTAGCTCTTCAAAAGTGTACTTCAGGGTATTCATTTTCTTTAGATGAGCCTTAAAGCTTTTCACTCCCGCTTCCCATAAACCACCCATGTGTGGTGCTCCTGGGGGTATGAAATGCCACGTCAAATTTTGAAAACTGCTAGTGGATGTAATGGAACCTTTCAATTGCTTGATGAATTCTTGTCGCTCTTTCTTCAATAGCTTGCTAGCTCCGATGAAATTTGTCCCATTGTCAGAGTAAATAGCGACAGGGCATCCCCGCCTCTAAATCGCCAAGGCTCATAAAGGCTTGGGTAGACAAATCAGATGTTGGCTCCAAGTGAATAGCTTTTGTTACAAAGCAAACAAAAACGCATACGTAACCTTTTGTTATTCTACATGCTCTGCCATTATATATTTTAATGTCGAATGGTCCTGCAAAATCAACTCCAACATTTGTGAATGGTTTATTTATTTGGGTACGTTCGGGTGGTAATGCTGCCATAAATTGGGTAGTTTGTCTATTCTTGTATCTAGTACATGGTGAGCATTTGTTAATTACCGCGCTAATCAGAGTCTTCAGTTTTGGGATCCAGTATCCTGAACGTATTACTCTCAACATAAGTTGATTTCCTCCGTGAAGTGTTATCAGGTGCACGTGTTGGGTTAATAATTTAGCAAATGAACTGCCGTAGGGTAATAAAACCGGGTGCCTTTCAGAATATGACAAACCGTTGGAATTTGCTAGTCGACCATTTGCCCGCATTATATTTGCGGAATCTAAAAATGGCGTTAGGGTGAGCAGGTTACTTTTATTGGGTATAGGGTTTCTTTTCTTCAGACAGTTATATTCGTTTCTAAAATATTCAGTCTGACTAAAGAATAATTAGTCTATCACGGGTAGATTTGATCTCTGACGCATCCAGTTCAATACTTGGGTGGGTAGTTAATAAACGTAGTCTTTCTTTGACTAGTTTTGGGTTATTTTGATCAAGAATAATTCTATCATTTCGAATAGTATTGTTCCGTTTATACGATGCGCGATCACAAAATCGATAGACATATGTCATTACTCTTAGAGCTTTTGACAATTTCGAAAATCTTGATAATATATCTGGGTTTTCTGTATTCGTATTAACCAAGGAAGGGTGGGTATTAACGGTCGTAGTAAACGACTGACTAACTTTAGCTTCAGCTTGAGTAATGAAGTGTTTATTTGTTGTTGGCCACTTCGACGCGACTTCTTTTCAACCACGATGGTCCATTCCACCATAAAGTGTCATCTTTTAACTTATCAGCATTACATCCTCGGCTAGCAACATCGGCAGGATTATCCGTGTGAAGCAACATGGTTCCAATTTTCAACGCCGACAGTCTGGATTATTGTAGAAACTCGGTTTGCTACAAATGTGTTCCACGAGTTAGGGTGTTTACTAAGCCAGGCCAAAACTATAGATGAATCGGTCCAGAAATACGTCTGATGTAAGGGTAGGTTGAGTTGGGTGAGTAAATTATGTGTCATATTTGCCAACAACACTGCACCACAAAGTTCAAGTTTTGGTAACGAGATTACTTTGATTGGCGCAACTCTCGTCTTAGCGAAGAGTAGGGTTACGGAATTAGGTCCGTCTATGGGTGTTACTCGTGCATACAGACATGCCGAGTATGCTTTTTCAGAAGCATCTGAAAAACCATGAAACTCAATTTTTGCTGAAGGTGAAAAGTTAATCCATCTTGGAATACGAATTCTATTAATATTATCGTAGAACTGCAAAAACTTTTGCCATTTTATAAGGGTGAGTGGGTTAAGACATTCATCCCAAGCTGTATTATCTTGCCAAATTTGCTGCATAATAATCTTGGCAGATATAACAATTGGCGCTAACCAACCAGCTGGGTCAAAAAGACGAGCAATGTCTGATAACACAGTTCGCTTTGTGTATGCTGATTTTCTTTCAATTAAGGGTACATTAAAGAAAAACATATCTTCTTTAGCATTCCATCGGATTCCTAATGTTTTGGCATTATTCGATTCTGGAAGGTTGAGTAAATCCACATCAAGTAGGTGACCTTCGGGTAAATCTTTCAACAATTCCCTCGTATTTGAGATCCATTTTCTTAAAGGAAAACCAGCAGAGTCAAGCGCCGCGATCAGTTGGGTTTGGCCTTCTTTAGCTTCTTCAATGGTGTGACCTCCGGCTAATACATCGTCTACATACATATTATTTCGCAGTGTTTGCGAAGCGATAGGGTGGGTATTTTGAATGTCTTTGGCTAATTCGTGTAGTGTTCTAATAGCCAAGTATGGCGCACAGTTAACACCAAATGTAACTGCTTGCAGTTCATAATCTTGAATGGGTTCGTTGACGCTTTTACGGAATAATATTCGTTGGAAGGGTGTATGGATAGGGTTTAGCATAATTTGCCGGTACATTTTTGTAATGTCGGCATTATAAACTATCTTATAAAAGCGCCATTTCAAGATAAGTACAACTAAATCTTGTTGTAGGGTAGGACCAGTGTATAGGGTATCATTTAAAAACAACTCGAACTTTTGTCGTAACACGATCAAGTTTAACAACAGCATGATGGGGTAAATAATAATGGGTATTTGAAGATGTGTTTGGGTTGTATTTTATATGTTTCATATGACCTAATTCGATATACTCTTGTAGCACGTTATCATATTCCATTTTAAGCTCTGGCTTTTTCATTAAACTTTTCTCGTTTCGTAGAAATTGAGCCATAGCAACGTGTCCAGAGTTTCCTAACTCAACAGGAGGGTATATAAATGGAAGGTTAACTTGATAACGGCCATTCGGTAATCGACGGGTAGTGGTCATGAAAGTTTCTTCACATAAAGAACTTTCCTCTGAAACTTTGGGTTGGGTGGATATATCTTCAATCTCCCAGAATTTGGTCAAAACTTTATCAAGCGTGACTGAACTGAAGTATGAAACTAAGGGTTGAGTATTGTTTGTGTTCTGAATGGGTCCGGTTAAAATCCAGCCAAACTCAGTTTCCTGAGCTATTAGGGTATTGAGAAGATCTTTCCGTACTCCAGATTTCAATATTTGAGGGTAAAAATCGCTGCCAATTATAAAGTCTATAGGTCTGCTTTCATAGAACTTTTGGTCAGCTAATTGAATATCTTCCAAGTCTTTTATTAGGGTTGGGTTTAAACTTTGGGTGGGTAAATTTTTTGTAAGTGTTTTCACTACAATTGCTTGGATATTCAATTTGAAATTATTATGGGTATTCGAGCGTAGAGAAACTTGACACAGTTTAGTTGATCTTGCAGAAACTATCTCATTTAATCCAGAAATTTCTGCAACTATGGGTGTAGTGGGTAAATGTAATTTTTTTCTTAGTTTATCTGTTATAAATGAGAAATCTGAAGCTGGGTCAATAAGCGCTCTAGCTGGAAACAATTCACCTTGGACTTCTACATTCAGAACTGCTGTTCCTAATAACTTCGTTCTGTCATCAGTGGGTGTGGGTTTGCTTGATTGGGTGTGGGTTGAGAAAGACTGAACTGTATTTGACGACGAAGATGCCTGATTATCTTCATTATGCGGGTTTATCCTCGAATTTGGTCGGTGCAATAGACTATTATGTCGTCCACCGCAATATCTACATATGAATGTACTGCGACAAGCTTGTATGACATGACTGAAGCTTTCTTATAGAAGCACTACACATGGTGCTTACTAAGGGTAAATTCAATAGGGTTTTTAATTGCGCGTTAATTTGCATCCTACGATTCTCATACTGAGAAGCTAATTGATTCCACGCAATAAGAAAGCCATCATTTGTTAAGGGTGCATTGTCTACTATTTCTTTGGCCTCGCCGCTTGTTTTTTGTTTAAGATGGAAAAGTTTTTCAACTCCACTTAAACGGGTATTATTGCCATAAATGGCCTTGAAAAGATCCCTAAACGAAGCCCAGCTTTTGAAATCTCCGCTGAACGTTGGCATATCACAAGGGGGTACAGTGAAACTTGCAGAACTGCTGGGTTGTGGGGGTTCGGGTAAAGATGTTCGGGTTTCATTTTCCTTCGTAATCTCCTCAATAGATTCGTCAATCGAGATCATACTTGACCTATAAAATCCTTTAGCAGATCTGACTTGCCTAACAACTTCGCTTAAATTTATGGCTTCAGCTTTCTTCGGGTCCAGAATATCGGCAGATTCTCTAATTTGGGTGAATTTACGGTCAATTTTAGCCCATAATTCACTTAATTCCCGTTTTTGGAATTTAAGAGCGGGTAGAGATCGGAAACTTTCCGGGGTAGCGCGATAATCTTCATCAAACGACTTTAAATCCGTTTGGATATATGTTAACAAATTGGCGGCCACAGACTCTAGGGTAGACATATTGGGTTTTCGGAAAAAAAATTCACAAAAAGAGAATTCTCAAAAAATATGTATTTCTATAAAGAAATTTTTTTTTTTTTTTTTTAAATTGAAAAAAGTGTGAGTTTTTTGCTTTAGCTGTTCCAAAAAATTACTTTTGTTCCAGCTGACAAAATTTCCAATTGGGTATTAAATTGTTAATGTGTGCGCTAATTAACTTAATATGCAATATAAGTTCCTTAGAAGCAATATAAAAAATATTTTAAACTTTTTTATATAAAGGGTTAAATATTTTGAAAGGGGTTGAGTGGGTTTAAAATAAATGAACAATATTTTATATATTATATTGCTGAAGAGTAATGGAACAAATTTGCAAAAGAAATTGGAAATAAAAAATTTTGTATAAATAGCAAAAATTTCGACTCACATTTTTTGCTGGGGGTAGGGTACAAACCACAATAATATAAACAAGTAAGAGTGTTATATTCGGCTGTGCCGAATCTCATATACCCACCATCAAACCGTATGCCGTAAAAGGAATGCTCCCACATAAACATTAGGGTGATGTTTGTAATATGGCTTAAGACAATTATGGACCGAAAAAAAAGAACTAACAAAATATTAATTTTTAATATTTTGTACTGTACTTGTAATTATCAGAGTTTTCTTCATAAAATTTTCTAAAGAGGATCTCATATGTGGTGTATGGTCAATTATTGACCTATCCTCATAACTTTTTGTAGACTGATTTTGGTTCATATAAAACTTGTTTACATTCGCTGTTCTCGCATTTTTATGCCAGCAATTAGCGTTCATGTAATTTTATAAAAGGGCTTATATGGGGGGGTAGGGTGAATTACCGACACATTCCGCGTGAAATTCGGAGCGAATTTCATAACTCATATTTTTAAGCCAGTAATGATCGTTTAAGAAATTTTCTAAAGGGGACATTGTATGGGCGGTAGGGTAAATTATGGAAAGATCTTCCCTAAATTTAGTGGAGAGATTTTGGCACGCATTAAACTTATGTGCGTCAATTTTCGTCACTACATTCATGTTTTTAAGCCAGTAATGAGCAGTATAGTTATTTGCAGAGGGGGACCTTATATGGGGGAAGGGTCATTTATGGGCCGATCCAAAAAAAAAATTGGTACAGAGATTTTGGCTCGTAAGAAACTTACGTGTGTAGCATTTCATCGCTTTACTCTTATTTTTAAGACAGTAATGAGCGTTAAAGCTATTTCCTGAAGTGGACCCAATAGGGGGAGAAGGGCCAATTATGGACCTATCCATAATGAAAGTTATTAAAAAGATTTTGGCTCGCGAGGAACTTAATTGTGTAAAATTTTATTGCTATATTCGTATTTTTTAGCCAGTAATGAGCGTTAAAGTCATTTTCAGAAGGGGACCTTATATGGGGGATAGGGTCATTTATGGGCCGATCTTAAAAAAAAATCGTAGAGCGATTTCGGTTCGTAAGAAACTTACTTATACCGAATTTCATCGCTATACTCGCATTTTTGGACCAGTAATGAGTGTTAAAGTAATTTTCTAAAGGGGACCTTATATGAGGGGTAGGGTCAATTATGGACCGATCCCAAAAAAAATTGGTTAAAAGGCTTTGGTTCGCAAGAAACTGACTTATACTGAATTTTATCGCTATACCCGAATTTTTAGGCCAGTAATGAGTGTTAAAGTCATTTTCTGAAAGGGACCTTATATGGGGGGTAGGGTCATTTATGGGCCGATCCTGAAAAAATTTGGTAGAAAGATTTTGGCTCATATAGAACTTATTTATGTCGAATTTCATCGCTATACTTGTACTTCTGAAGCAGTTATGCCCGTTGAAGCTGTTTTTTGGAGGTCTACTTGTATGGGGGCTATCCGAAAAGTGGACCGATATTGCCCATTTTCAATACCAAACAAACCTTAACAATAGAGAATATTTGTGCAAAATTTCAACTGTCTAGCTCCTCTCTTGTGGTCCCTATCGTGATTTCAACAGACAGACGGACGGACGGACGGACAGACGGACGGACATGGCTAGATCGTCTTAGAATTTAATAAGGACCCGGAATATATATACTTTTATGGGTCTATGAGCAATATTTCGATGTGTTACAAACGGAATGACAAAATCAATATACCCCCCATCTTTTTTGATGGTGGGTATAAAAATAATAAAAAAAATTCCTTGTGTTGTCGATTCCTCTTTGTGTCGTCTTCCCGCTATGATAATATGGGTAGTGTTGTTGTTGTAATTGTCGACGGTCACTGTATGTACTTTTTGTGTATATATTTTAATGTGGTTTTTTATATTTGGATAATTTTGTAATATTCTGTTATTATGTTTTGTGTTAATAATTTTTGTTCAATATAAATGTAAGTATGTAAATGTATGTATATAAATAAGGGTTAATTTGTATTTTTTGGGTATTGTTTTTTGTTCACAATTTTTGTTTAAATATTTTAATAATGTTGTGTTGTATTTTTGTGCACTTTTTTGTTGTTTTTCTTGTGTGTTATTATTTAATTTATTTGTAAACAATAATTGTTTTTTATTAAATTGCCTTTATTTATTTGTTGTTTTAAAACTTTTAATATTTTAACGCACAAATTTTCTTTGTTTCTTTTTGTATTGTTTCATGTTTTTAACTGTGATATTCACTGTGATAATTAAGAATTTTATTTTAGGGTTTTAATATTTATTCTTAGGTTTAGGGTTTTAACACAGGTTATATATTTTACCACTAGTTTTAAGTTTTAGCACTAGGTTTAGGTTTTATAATTTATGTATTTAAAAGGCACTTTGAGTTCTCACTGTCTGTTGTAGGGGTTGTTGTTTTATTTGGTTTGTTTTAGCGCTCACACACTTGTTGTTACTTGCAAAATTATATTTGAAGTGACGATAATAAAGCTGCAGCTAGCTTTAGTGTGCCTAAGCTGAAGTTGGCTGCAGTTGAGAGGTGGGTGTTGTTTGACATCAGGGATGGGTTTTTGTTCATTAAAATGAACAGTCAATTTGATGGATCGGTAGAATTATTGTTCTATGTTTAAAAACGCGGTAATTTTAGGTTTCGATATGGTTGTGAATAACTTTGACAGTTTTCGTGCTATGACAGCCATTTATGCATCATTTTAAAGCATTACAGTTGCACTTTGTTTTTGTGTATAATTTGTGGCATAATGAATTTTTACAAAAATTGGATAGATCGGTATATTTATTGGTACAGGTTTAAAAATGCGGTAATTTAAGGCCCCGATATGGTTGCAAATAACTTTTATAGTTTTCATGTTATAACAGTCGTGTATACATCTTTTTATTGCAGTTTAGTTGCCATTTGTTTTGGTATATAATTTATTGCACAATGTATTTTTAGAAGATGGCCAATTGGAAAGATCGATAGAATTATTTTCCCAGGTTTAAAAAGGCGATAATTTGAGGTTCCGATATGGTTGTGAATTACTTTGACAGTTTTCATGCTATGACAGTCATTTATGCATCAGTTTAGAGCATTATGATTGCACTTTAATTTGGTATATCATTTGTGGCATAATGTGTTCGTCTTAAAAATGGTCAATTTGATGGATCGGTAGAATTATTGTTCTATGTTTAAAAACGCGGTAATTTGAGGTTCCGATATGGTTGCAAATAACTTTGACAGTTTTCATGCTAGGGCATTAGTTTACGCATCATTTTAAAGCATTACAGTTGCACTTTATTTTGGTGTATAATTTGTGGCATAATTAATTTTTAAAAAATTGGATAGATCGGTATATTTATTGGTACAGGTTCAAAAATGCGGTAATTCAAGGCTCCGATATGGTTGCAAATAACTTTTATAGTTTTCATGTTATAACAGTCGTTTATATATCTTTTTATTGCATTATAGTTGCCATTTGCTTTGGTATATAATTTATTCCATAATATATTTTTGGAAAATGGCCAATTGGATAGATCGGTAGAATTATTTTCACAGCTTTAAAAACGCGGTAGTTTGAGGTTCCGATATGGCTGCAAATAACATTGACAGTTTTCACGCTATGACAGTCATTTATGCATAATTTTAAAGCATTATGATTGCACTATAATATGGTATATCATTTGTAGCATAATGTGTATTTTTACAAATTGGTCAATTTGATAGATCGGTACAAATATTGTTCTATGTTTAATAAACGCAGTAATCTGAGGTTCCGATATGGTTGCAATTAACTATGGCAGTTTTCGTGCTAGGACAGTCGTTTATGCACCATTTTAAAGCATTAAAATTGCCATTTGTTTTGGTATATAATTTATTGCATAATGTATTTTTAGAAAATGGCCAATTGGATAGATCGGTAGAATTATTTTCCCAGGTTTAAAAAGGCGGTAATTTGAGGTTCCGATATGGTTGTGAATAACTTTGACAGTTTTCATGCTATGACAGTCATGTATGCATCATTTTAAAGCATTATGATTGCACATTAATTTGGTATATCATTTGTGGCACAATGTGTTCGTCTAAAAAATGGTCAATTTGAAGGATCGGTAGAATTATTGTTCTATGTTTAAAAACGCGGTAATTTGAGGTTCCGATATGGTTGCAAATAACTTTGACAGTTTTCATGCTAGGGCAATAGTTTATGCATCATTTTAAAGCATTACAGTTGCACTTTATTTTGGTGTATAATTTGTGGCATAATGAATTTTTACAAAAGTTGGATAGATCGGTATATTTATTGGTACAGGTTTAAAAATGCGGTAATTCAAGGCTCCGATATGGTTGCAAATAACTTTTATAGTTTTCATGTTGTAACAGTCGTTTATATATCTTTTTATTGCATTATAGTTGCCATTTGTTTTGGTATATAATTTATTGCATAATATATTTTTAGAAAATTGCCAATTGGATAGATCGGTAGAATTATTTTCACAGCTTTAAAAAGGCGGTAATTTGAGGTTCCGATATGGTTGCAAATAACATTGACAGTTTTCATGCTATGACAGTCATTTATGCATCATTTTAAAGCATTATGATTGCACTTTAATATGGTATATCATTTGTAGCATAATGTGTATTTTTACAAATTGGTCAATTTGATAGATCGGTAGAATATTGTTCTATGTTTAATAAAAGCAGTAATCTGAGGTTCCGATATGGTTGCAATTAACTTTGGCAGTTTTCGTGCTAGGACAGTCGTTTATGCACCATTTTAAAGCATTAAAATTGCCATTTGTTTTGGTATATAATTTATTGCATAATGTATTTTAGAAAATGGCCAATTGGATAGATCGGTAGAATTATTTCCCAGGTTTAAAAAGGCGGTAATTTGAGGTTCCGATATGGTTGTGAATAACTTTGACAGTTTTCATGCTATGACAGTCATTTATGCATCATTTTAAAGCATTATGATTGCACTTTAATTTGGTATATCATTTGTGGCACAATGTGTTCGTCTAAAAAATGGTCAATTTGATGGATCGGTATAATTATTGTTCTATGTTTAAAAACGCGGTAATTTGAGGTTCCGATATGGTTTCAAATAACTTTGACAGTTTTCATGCAAGGGCATTAGTTTACGCATCATTTTAAAGCATTACAGTTGCACTTTATTTTGGTGTATAATTTGTGGCATAATTAATTTTTACAAAAATTGGATAGATCGATATATTTATTGGTACAGGTTCAAAAATGCGATAATTTAAGGCTCCGATATGGTTGCAAATAACTTTTATAGTTTTCATGTTATAACAGTCGTTTATATATCTTTTTATTGCATTATAGTTGCCATTTGCTTTGGTATATAATTTATTCCATAATATATTTTTGGAAAATGGCCAATTGGATAGATCGGTAGAATTATTTTCACAGCTTTAAAAACGCGGTAGTTTGAGGTTCCGATATGGCTGCAAATAACATTGACAGTTTTCACGCTATGACAGTCATTTATGCATAATTTTAAAGCATTATGATTGTACTTTAATATGGTATATCATTTGTAGCATAATGTGTATTTTTACAAATTGGTCAATTTGATAGATCGGTAGAATTATTGTTCTATGTTTAATAAACGCGGTAATCTGAGGTTCCGATATGGTTGCAATTAACTTTGGCAGTTTTCGTGCTAGGACATTAAAATTGCCATTTGTTTTGGTATATAATTTATTGCATAATGTATTTTAAGAAAATGGCCAATTGGATAGATCGGTAGAATTATTTTCCCAGGTTTAAAAAGGTGGTAATTTGAGGTTCCGATATGGTTGTGAATAACTTTGACAGTTTTCATGCTATGACAGTCATTTATGCATCAGTTTACAGCATTATGATTGCACTTTAATTTGGTATATCATTTGTGGCATAATGTGTTCGTCTAAAAAATGGTCAATTTGATGGATCGGTAGAATTATTGTTCTATGTTTAAAAACGCGGTAATTTGGGGTTCCGATATGGTTGCAAATAACTTTGACAGTTTTCATGCTAGGGCAATAGTTTATGCATCATTTTAAAGCATTACAGTTGCACTTTATTTTGGTGTATAATTTGTGGCATAATGAATTTTTACAAAAGTTGGATAGATCGGTATATTTATTGGTACAGGTTTAAAAATGCGGTAATTCAAGGCTCCGATATGGTTGCAAATAACTTTTATAGTTTTCATGTTATAACAGTCGTTTATATATCTTTTTATTGCATTATAGTTGCCATTTGTTTTGGTATATAATTTATTGCATAATATATTTTTAGAAAATTGCCAATTGGATAGATCGGTAGAATTATTTTCACAGCTTTAAAAAGGCGGTTATTTGAGGTTCCGATATGGTTGCAAATAACATTGGACAGTTTTCATGCTATGACAGTCATTTATGCATCAGTTTAGAGCATTATGATTGCACTTTAATATGGTATATAATTTGTAGCATAATGTGTGTTTTTACAAATTGGTCAATTTGATAGATCGGTAGAATTATTGTTCTATGTTTAATAAAAGCAGTAATCTGAGGTTCCGATATGGTTGCAATTAACTTTGGCAGTTTTCGTGCTAGGTAATTTAAGGCCCCAATATGGTTGCAAATAACTTTTATAGTTTTCATGTTATAACAGTCGTTTATACATCTTTTTATTGCAGTTTAGTTGCCATTTGTTTTGGTATATAATTTATTGCATAATGTATTTTTAGAAGATGGCCAATTGGATAGATCGATAGAATTATTTTCCCAGGTTTAAAAAGGCGGTAATTTGAGGTTCCGATATGGTTGTGAATTACTTTGACAGTTTTCATGCTATGACAGTCATTTATGCATCATTTCAAAGCATTATGATTGCACTTTAATTGGGTATATCATTTGTGGCACAATGTGTTCGTCTAAAAAATGGTCAATTTGATGGATCGGTATAATTATTGTTCTATGTTTAAAAACGCGGTAATTTGAGGTTTGACATTTTTCATGCAAGGGCATTAGTTTACGTATCATTTTAAAGCATTACAGTTGCACTTTATTTTGGTGTATAATTTGTGGCATAATGAATTTTTACAAAAATTGGATAGATCGGTATATTTATTGGTACAGGTTCAAAAATGCGGTAATTTAAGGCTCCGATATGGTTGCAAATAACTTTTATAGTTTTCATGTTATAACAGTCGTTTATATATCTTTTTATTGCATTATAGTTGCCATTTGCTTTGGTATATAATTTATTCCATAATATATTTTTGGAAAATGGCCAATTGGATAGATCGGTAGAATTATTTTCACAGCTTTAAAAACGCGGTAGTTTGAGGTTCCGATATGGCTGCAAATAACATTGACAGTTTTCACGCTATGACAGTCATTTATGCATCATTTTAAAGCATTATGATTGCACTTTAATATGGTATATCATTTGTAGCATAATGTGTATTTTTACAAATTGGTCAATTTGATAGATCGGTAGAATTATTGTTCTATGTTTAATAAACGCAGGTAATCTGAGGTTCCGATATGGTTGCAATTAACTTTGGCAGTTTTCGTGCTAGGACAGTCGTTTATGCACCATTTTAAAGCATTAAAATTGCCATTTGTTTTGGTATATAATTTATTGCATAATGTATTTTAAGAAAATGGCCAATTGGATAGATCGGTAGAATTATTTTCCCAGGTTTAAAAAGGCGGTAATTTGAGGTTCCGATATGGTTGTGAATAACTTTGACAGTTTTCATGCTATGACAGTCATTTATGCATCAGTTTAAAGCATTATGATTGCACTTTAATTTGGTATATCATTTGTGGCACAATGTGTTCGTCTAAAAAATGGTCAATTTGATGGATCGGTAGAATTATTGTTCTATGTTTAAAAACGCGGTAATTTGAGGTTCCGATATGGTTGCAAATAACTTTGACAGTTTTCATGCTAGGGCAATAGTTTATGCATCATTTTAAAGCATTACAGTTGCACTTTATTTTGGTGTATAATTTGTGGCATAATGAATTTTTACAAAAGTTGGATAGATCGGTATATTTATTGGTACAGGTTTAAAAATGCGGTAATTCAAGGCTCCGATATGGTTGCAAATAACTTTTATAGTTTTCATGTTATAACAGTCGTTTATATATCTTTTTATTGCATTATAGTTGCCATTTGTTTTGGTATATAATTTATTGCATAATATATTTTAGAAAATTGCCAATTGGATAGATCGGTAGAATTATTTTCACAGCTTTAAAAAGGCGGTAATTTGAGGTTCCGATATGGTTGCAAATAACATTGACAGTTTTCATGCTATGACAGTCATTTATGCTTCATTTTAAAGCATTATGATTGCACTTTAATATGGTATATAATTTGTAGCATAATGTGTGTTTTTACTAATTGGTGAATTTGATAGGATCGGTAGAATTATTGTTCTATGTTTAATAAACGCGGTAATCTGAGGTTCCGATATGGCTGCAATTAACTTTGGCAGTTTTCGTGCTAGGACAGTCGTTTATGCACCATTTTAAAGCAATTAAAATTGCCATTTGTTTTGGTATATAATTTATTGCATAATGTATTTTTAGAAAAAGGCCAATTGGATAAATCGGTAGAATTATTTTCCCAGGTTTAAAAACGCGGTAATTTGAGGTTCCGATATGGTTGTGAATAACTTTGAACAGTTTTCATGCTATGACAGTCATTTATGCATCATTTAAAGCATTATGATTGCACTTTAATTGGTATATCATTTGTGGCACAATGTGTTCGTCTAAAAAAATGGTCAGTTTGATGGATCGGTAGAATTATTGTTCTATGTTTAAAACGCGGTAATTTGAGGTTGCCGATATGGTTGCAAATAACTTTGACAGTTTTCATGCTAGGGCAATAGTTTATGCACCATTTTAAAGCATTAAAATTGCCATTTGTTTGGTATATAATTTATTGCATAATGTATTTTAAGAAAATGGCCAATTGGATAGATCGGTAGAATTATTTTCCCAGGTTAAAAAAACGGTAATTTGAGGTTCCGATATGGTTGTGAATAACTTTGACAGTTTTCATGCTATGACAGTCATCATTTAAGCATTACAGTTGCATTTATTTTGGTGTAGGTAAATTCATTGTCTATGTTATTAAAAGCCGTATTGAGGTTCCGAATGTGCAATTACTTGTGCATATGTTTTCAAAATTGATAGACGTAGATTTATTGTACAGTTCGCGTAATTTATCCGATATGTGCAAATACCATTTAAGCATTAAACGTCTTATTATCCATTTAGTTTTGGGTATATAATTTATTGCATAATGTATTTTAGAAAATGGCCAATTGGATAGATCGTAAGAATTATTTCCCAGGTTTAAAAAAAGGCGTTAATTTGAGGTTCCGATATGGTTGTGAATTAACTTTGACAGTTTTCATGCTATTGACAGTCGTTATGCATCAGTTTAGAGCATTATGATTGCACTTTAATTGGTATATCATTGTGGCATAATGTGTTCGTCTAAAAAATGGTCAATTTGATGATCGGTAGAATTATTGTTCTATGTTTAAAAACGCGGTAATTTGGAGGTGCCGATAGGTTGCAAATAACTTTGGACAGTTTTCATGCTAGGGCATAGTTTACCATCATTTAAGCATTACAGTTGCACTTTATTTTGGTGTATAATTTGTGGCATAATGAATTTTTACAAAAATTGGATAGATCGGTATATTTATTGGTACAGGTTCAAAATGCGGTAATTTAAGGCTCCGATATGGTTGCAAATAACTTTTATAGTTTTCATGTTATAACAGTCGTTTATATATCTTTTTATTGCATTATAGTTGCCATTTGCTTTGGTATATAACTTATTCCATAATGTATTTTTGGAAAATGGCCAATTGGATAGATCGGTAGAATTATTTTCACAGCTTTAAAAACGCGGTAGTTTGAGGTTCCGATATGGCTGCAAATAACATTGACAGTTTTCACGCTATGACAGTCATTTATGCATCATTTTAAAGCATTATGATTGCACTTTAATATGGTATATCATTTGTAGCATAATGTGTATTTTTACAAATTGGTCAATTTGATAGATCGGTAGAATTATTGTTCTATGTTTAATAAAAGCAGTAATCTGAGGTTCCGATATGGTTGCAATTAACTTTGGCAGTTTTCGTGCTAGGACAGTCGTTTATGCACCATTTTAAAGCATTAAAATTGCCATTTGTTTTGGTATATAATTTATTGCATAATGTATTTTTAGAAAATGGCCAATTGGATAGATCGGTAGAATTATTTTCCCAGGTTTAAAAAGGCGGTAATTTGAGGTTCCGATATGGTTGTGAATAACTTTGACAGTTTTCATGCTATGACAGTCATTTATGCATCATTTTAAAGCATTATGATTGCACTTTAATTTGGTATATCATTTGTGGCACAATGTGTTCGTCTAAAAAATGGTCAATTTGAAGGATCGGTAGAATTATTGTTCTATGTTTAAAAACGCGGTAATTTGAGGTTCCGATATGGTTGCAAATAACTTTGACAGTTTTCATGCTAGGGCAATAGTTTATGCATCATTTTAAAGCATTACAGTTGCACTTTATTTTGGTGTATAATTTGTGGCATAATGAATTTTTACAAAAGTTGGATAGATCGGTATATTTATTGGTACAGGTTCAAAAATGCGGTAATTTAAGGCTCCGATATGGTTGCAAATAACTTTTATAGTTTTCATGTTATAACAGTCGTTTATATATCTTTTTATTGCATTATAGTTGCCATTTGCTTTGGTATATAACTTTATTGCCATAATATATTTTTAGGAAAATGGCCAATTGGATAGATCGGTAGAATTATTTTCACAGCTTTAAAACGCGGTAATTTGAGGTTCCGATATGGCTTGCAAATAACATTGACAGTTTTCACTGCTATGACAGTCATTTATGCATCATTTTAAAGCATTATGATTGCACTTTAATATGGTATATCATTTGTAGCATAATGTGTATTTTTACAAATTGGTCAATTTGATAGATCGGTAGAATTATTGTTCTATGTTTAATAAACGCAGTAATCTGAGGTTCCGATATGGTTGCAATTAACTTTGGCAGTTTTCGTGCTAGGACAGTCGTTTATGCACCATTTTAAAGCATTAAAATTGCCATTTGTTTTGGTATATAATTTATTGCATAATGTATTTTAGAAAATGGCCAATTGGATAGATCGGTAGAATTATTTTCCCAGGTTTAAAAAGGCGGTAATTTGAGGTTCCGATATGGTTGTGAATACTTTGACAGTTTTCATGCTATGACAGTCATTTATGCATCAGTTTAGAGCATTATGATTGCACTTTAATTTGGTATATCATTTGTGGCATAATGTGTTCGTCTAAAAAATGGTCAATTTGATGGATCGGTAGAATTATTGTTCTATGTTTAAAAACGCGGTAATTTGAGGTTCCGATATGGTTGCAAATAACTTTGACAGTTTTCATGCTAGGGCAATTAGTTTACTGCATCATTTTAAAGCATTACAGTTGCACTTTATTTTGGTGTATAATTTGTGGCATAATGAATTTTACAAAAATTGGATAGATCGGTATATTTATTGGTACAGGTTCAAAATGCGGTAATTTAAGGCTCCGATATGGTTGCAAATAACTTTTATAGTTTTCATGTTATAACAGTCGTTTATATATCTTTTTATTGCATTATAGTTGCCATTTGCTTTGGTATATAACTTATTCCATAATGTATTTTTGGAAAATGGCCAATTGGATAGATCGGTAGAATTATTTTCACAGCTTTAAAAACGCGGTAGTTTGAGGTTCCGATATGGCTGCAAATAACATTGACAGTTTTCACGCTATGACAGTCATTTATGCATCATTTTAAAGCATTATGATTGCACTTTAATATCGTATATCATTTGTAGCATAATGTGTATTTTTAAAAATTGGTCAATTTGATAGATCGGTAGAATTATTGTTCTATGTTTAATAAACGCAGTAATCTGAGGTTCCGATATGGTTGCAATTAACTTTGGCAGTTTTCGTGCTAGGACAGTCGTTTATGCACCATTTTAAAGCATTAAAATTGCCATTTGTTTTGGTATATAATTTATTGCATAATGTATTTTTAGAAATGGCCAATTGGATAGATCGGTAGAATTATTTTCCCAGGTTTAAAAAGGCGGTAATTTGAGGTTCCGATATGGTTGTGAATAACTTTGACAGTTTTCATGCTATGACAGTCATTTATGCATCATTTTAAAGCATTATGATTGCACTTTAATTTGGTATATCATTTGTGGCACAATGTGTTCGTCTAAAAAATGGTCAATTTGAAGGATCGGTAGAATTATTGTTCTATGTTTAAAAACGCGGTAATTTGAGGTTCCGATATGGTTGCAAATAACTTTGACAGTTTTCATGCTAGGGCAATAGTTTATGCATCATTTTAAAGCATTACAGTTGCACTTTATTTTGGTGTATAATTTGTGGCATAATGAATTTTTACAAAAATTGGATAGATCGGTATATTTATTGGTACAGGTTCAAAAATGCGGTAATTTAAGGCTCCGATATGGTTGCAAATAACTTTTATAGTTTTCATGTTATAACAGTCGTTTATATATCTTTTTATTGCATTATAGTTGCCATTTGCTTTGGTATATAACTTATTGCCATAATATATTTTTAGGAAAATGGCCAATTGGATAGATCGGTAGAATTATTTTCACAGCTTTAAAAACGCGGTAGTTTGAGGTTCCGATATGGCTGCAAATAACATTGACAGTTTTCACGCTATGACAGTCATTTATGCATCATTTTAAAGCATTATGATTGCACTTTAATATGGTATATCATTTGTAGCATAATGTGTATTTTTACAAATTGGTCAATTTGATAGATCGGTAGAATTATTGTTCTATGTTTAATAAACGCAGTAATCTGAGGTTCCGATATGGTTGCAATTAACTTTGGCAGTTTTCGTGCTAGGACAGTCGTTTATGCACCATTTTAAAGCATTAAAATTGCCATTTGTTTTGGTATATAATTTATTGCATAATGTATTTTTAGAAAATGGCCAATTGGATAGATCGGTAGAATTATTTTCCCAGGTTTAAAAAGGCGGTAATTTGAGGTTCCGATATGGTTGTGAATAACTTTGACAGTTTTCATGCTATGACAGTCATTTATGCATCATTTTAAAGCATTATGATTGCACTTTAATTTGGTATATCATTTGTGGCACAATGTGTTCGTCTAAAAAATGGTCAATTTGAAGGATCGGTAGAATTATTGTTCTATGTTTAAAAACGCGGTAATTTGAGGTTCCGATATGGTTGCAAATAACTTTGACAGTTTTCATGCTAGGGCAATAGTTTATGCATCATTTTAAAGCATTACAGTTGCACTTTATTTTGGTGTATAATTTGTGGCATAATGAATTTTTACAAAAGTTGGATAGATCGGTATATTTATTGGTACAGGTTTAAAAATGCGGTAATTCAAGGCTCCGATATGGTTGCAAATAACTTTTATAGTTTTCATGTTATAACAGTCGTTTATATATCTTTTTATTGCATTATAGTTGCCATTTGTTTTGGTATATAATTTATTGCATAATATATTTTTAGAAAATGGCCAATTGGATAGATCGGTAGAATTATTTTCACAGCTTTAAAAAGGCGGTAATTTGAGGTTCCGATATGGTTGCAAATAACATTGACAGTTTTCATGCTATGACAGTCATTTATGCATCATTTTAAAGCATTATGATTGCACTTTAATATGGTATATAATTTGTAGCATAATGTGTGTTTTTACTAATTGGTCAATTTGATAGATCGGTAGAATTATTGTTCTATGTTTAATAAACGCGGTAATCTGAGGTTCCGATATGGTTGCAATTAACTTTGGCAGTTTTCGTGCTAGGACAGTCGTTTATGCACCATTTAAAAGCATTAAAATTGCCATTTGTTTTGGTATATAATTTATTGCATAATGTATTTTTGAAAATGGCCATTGGATAGATCGGTAGAATTATTTTCCCAGGTTTAAAAAGGCGGTAATTTGAGGTTCCGATATGGTTGTGAATAACTTTGACAGTTTTCATGCTATGACAGTCATTTATGCATCATTTTAAAGCATTATGATTGCACTTTAATTTGGTATATCATTTGTGGCACAATGTGTTCGTCTAAAATGGTCAATTTGAAGGATCGGTAGAATTATTGTTCTATGTTTAAAAACGCGGTAATTTGAGGTTCCGATATGGTTGTGAATACTTTGACAGTTTTCATGCTATGACAGTCATTTATGCATCATTTTAAAGCATTATGATTGCACTTTAATTTGGTATATCATTTGTGGCACAATGTGTTCGTCTAAAAATGGTCAATTTGAATGGATCGGTAGAATTATTGTTCTATGTTTAAAAACGCGGTAATTTGAGGTTCCGATATGGTTGCAAATAACTTTGACAGTTTTCATGCTAGGGCATTAGTTTACGCATCATTTTAAAGCATTACAGTTGCACTTTATTTTGGTGTATAATTTGTGGCATAATGAATTTTTACAAAAATTGGATAGATCGGTATATTTATTGGTACAGGTTCAAAAATGCGGTAATTTAAGGCTCCGATATGGTTGCAAATAACTTTTATAGTTTTCATGTTATAACAGTCGTTTATATATCTTTTTATTGCATTATAGTTGCCATTTGCTTTGGTATATAACTTATTCCATAATGTATTTTTGGAAAATGGCCAATTGGATAGATCGGTAGAATTATTTTCACAGCTTTAAAAACGCGGTAGTTTGAGGTTCCGATATGGCTGCAAATAACATTGACAGTTTTCACGCTATGACAGTCATTTATGCATCATTTTAAAGCATTATGATTGCACTTTAATATGGTATATCATTTGTAGCATAATGTGTATTTTTACAAATTGGTCAATTTGATAGATCGGTAGAATTATTGTTCTATGTTTAATAAACGCAGTAATCTGAGGTTCCGATATGGTTGCAATTAACTTTGGCAGTTTTCGTGCTAGGACAGTCGTTTATGCACCATTTTAAAGCATTAAAATTGCCATTTGTTTTGGTATATAATTTATTGCATAATGTATTTTTAGAAAATGGCCAATTGGATAGATCGGTAGAATTATTTTCCCAGGTTTAAAAAGGCGGTAATTTGAGGTTCCGATATGGTTGTGAATAACTTTGACAGTTTTCATGCTATGACAGTCATTTATGCATCATTTTAAAGCATTATGATTGCACTTTAATTTGGTATATCATTTGTGGCACAATGTGTTCGTCTAAAAAATGGTCAATTTGAAGGATCGGTAGAATTATTGTTCTATGTTTAAAAACGCGGTAATTTGAGGTTCCGATATGGTTGCAAATAACTTTGACAGTTTTCATGCTAGGGCAATAGTTTATGCATCATTTTAAAGCATTACAGTTGCACTTTATTTTGGTGTATAATTTGTGGCATAATGAATTTTACAAAAATTGGATAGATCGGTATATTTATTGGTACAGGTTCAAAAATGCGGTAATTTAAGGCTCCGATATGGTTGCAAATAACTTTTATAGTTTTCATGTTATAACAGTCGTTTATATATCTTTTTATTGCATTATAGTTGCCATTTGCTTTGGTATATAACTTATTCCATAATGTATTTTTGGAAAATGGCCAATTGGATAGATCGGTAGAATTATTTTCACAGCTTTAAAAACGCGGTAGTTTGAGGTTCCGATATGGCTGCAAATAACATTGACAGTTTTCACGCTATGACAGTCATTTATGCATCATTTTAAAGCATTATGATTGCACTTTAATATGGTATATCATTTGTAGCATAATGTGTATTTTTACAAATTGGTCAATTTGATAGATCGGTAGAATTATTGTTCTATGTTTAATAAAAGCAGTAATCTGAGGTTCCGATATGGTTGCAATTAACTTTGGCAGTTTTCGTGCTAGGACAGTCGTTTATGCACCATTTTAAAGCATTAAAATTGCCATTTGTTTTGGTATATAATTTATTGCATAATGTATTTTTAGAAAATGGCCAATTGGATAGATCGGTAGAATTATTTTCCCAGGTTTAAAAAGGCGGTAATTTGAGGTTCCGATATGGTTGTGAATAACTTTGACAGTTTTCATGCTATGACAGTCATTTATGCATCATTTTAAAGCATTATGATTGCACTTTAATTTGGTATATCATTTGTGGCACAATGTGTTCGTCTAAAAAATGGTCAATTTGAAGGATCGGTAGAATTATTGTTCTATGTTTAAAAACGCGGTAATTTGAGGTTCCGATATGGTTGCAAATAACTTTGACAGTTTTCATGCTAGGGCAATAGTTTATGCATCATTTTAAAGCATTACAGTTGCACTTTATTTTGGTGTATAATTTGTGGCATAATGAATTTTTACAAAAGTTGGATAGATCGGTATATTTATTGGTACAGGTTTAAAAATGCGGTAATTCAAGGCTCCGATATGGTTGCAAATAACTTTTATAGTTTTCATGTTATAACAGTCGTTTATATATCTTTTTATTGCATTATAGTTGCCATTTGTTTTGGTATATAATTTATTGCATAATATATTTTTAGAAAATGGCCAATTGGATAGATCGGTAGAATTATTTTCACAGCTTTAAAAAGGCGGTAATTTGAGGTTCCGATATGGTTGCAAATAACATTGACAGTTTTCATGCTATGACAGTCATTTATGCATTCATTTTAAAGCATTATGATTGCACTTTAATATGGTATATAATTTGTAGCATAATGTGTGTTTTTACAAATTGGTCAATTTGATAGATCGGTAGAATTATTGTTCTATGTTTAATAAACGCGGTAATCTGAGGTTCCGATATGGTTGCAATTAACTTTGGCAGTTTTCGTGCTAGACAGTCGTTTATGCCCATTTTAAAGCATTAAAATTGCCATTTGTTTTGGTATAATTTATTGCATAATGTATTTTAGAAAATGGCCAATTGATAGATCGGAAGAATTATTTTCCCAGGTTTAAAAAGGCGGTAATTTGAGGTTCCGATATGGTTGCAAATAACTTTGACAGTTTTCATGCTAGGCAATAGTTTATGCATCATTTTAAAGCATTACAGTTGCACTTTATTTTGGTGTATAATTTGTGGCATAATGAATTTTTACAAAATTGGATAGATCGGTATATTTATTGGTACAGGTTTAAAAATGCGGTAATTCAAGGCTCCGATATGGTTGCAAATAACTTTTATAGTTTTCATGTTATAACAGTCGTTTATATATCTTTTTATTGCATTATAGTTGCCATTTGTTTGGTATATAATTATTGCATAATATATTTTTAGAAAATGCCAATTGGATAGATCGGTAGAATTATTTTCACAGCTTTAAAAACGCGGTAATTTGAGGTTCCGATATGGTTGCAAATAACATTGACAGTTTTCATGCTATGACAGTCATTTATGCATCATTTTAAAGCATTATGATTGCACTTTAATATGGTATATAATTTGTAGCATAATGTGTGTTTTTACAAATTGGTCAATTTGATAGATCGGTAGAATTATTGTTCTATGTTTAATAAAAGCAGTAATCTGAGGTTCCGATATGGTTGCAATTAACTTTGGCAGTTTTCGTGCTAGGACAGTCGTTTATGCACCATTTTAAAGCATTAAAATTGCCATTTGTTTTGGTATATAATTTATTGCATAATGTATTTTTAGAAAATGGCCAATTGGATAGATCGGTAGAATTATTTTCCCAGGTTTAAAAAGGCGGTAATTTGAGGTTCCGATATGGTTGTGAATAACTTTGACAGTTTTCATGCTATGACAGTCATTTATGCATCATTTTAAAGCATTATGATTGCACTTTAATTTGGTATATCATTTGTGGCACAATGTGTTCGTCTAAAAAATGGTCAATTTGAAGGATCGGTAGAATTATTGTTCTATGTTTAAAAACGCGGTAATTTGAGGTTCCGATATGGTTGCAAATAACTTTGACAGTTTTCATGCTAGGGCAATAGTTTACTGCATCATTTTAAAGCATTACAGTTGCACTTTATTTTGGTGTATAATTTGTGGCATAATGAATTTTTACAAAAATTGGATAGATCGGTATATTTATTGGTACAGGTTCAAAAATGCGGTAATTTAAGGCTCCGATATGGTTGCAAATAACTTTTATAGTTTTCATGTTATAACAGTCGTTTATATATCTTTTTATTGCATTATAGTTGCCATTTGCTTTGGTATATAACTTATTCCATAATGTATTTTTGGAAAATGGCCAATTGGATAGATCGGTAGAATTATTTTCACAGCTTTAAAAACGCGGTAGTTTGAGGTTCCGATATGGCTGCAAATAACATTGACAGTTTTCACGCTATGACAGTCATTTATGCATCATTTTAAAGCATTATGATTGCACTTTAATATGGTATATCATTTGTAGCATAATGTGTATTTTTACAAATTGGTCAATTTGATAGATCGGTAGAATTATTGTTCTATGTTTAATAAACGCAGTAATCTGAGGTTCCGATATGGTTGCAATTAACTTTGGCAGTTTTCGTGCTAGGACAGTCGTTTATGCACCATTTTAAAGCATTAAAATTGCCATTTGTTTTGGTATATAATTTATTGCATAATGTATTTTTAGAAAATGGCCAATTGGATAGATCGGTAGAATTATTTTCCCAGGTTTAAAAAGGCGGTAATTTGAGGTTCCGATATGGTTGTGAATAACTTTGACAGTTTTCATGCTATGACAGTCATTTATGCATCATTTTAAAGCATTATGATTGCACTTTAATTTGGTATATCATTTGTGGCACAATGTGTTCGTCTAAAAAATGGTCAATTTGAAGGATCGGTAGAATTATTGTTCTATGTTTAAAAACGCGGTAATTTGAGGTTCCGATATGGTTGCAAATAACTTTGACAGTTTTCATGCTAGGGCAATAGTTTATGCATCATTTTAAAGCATTACAGTTGCACTTTATTTTGGTGTATAATTTGTGGCATAATGAAATTTTACAAAAATTGGATAGATCGGTATATTTATTGGTACAGGTTCAAAAATGCGGTAATTAAGGCTCCGATATGGTTGCAAATAACTTTTATAGTTTTCATGTTATAACAGTCGTTTATATATCTTTTTATTGCATTATAGTTGCCATTTGCTTTGGTATATAACTTATTCCATAATGTATTTTTGGAAAATGGCCAATTGGATAGATCGGTAGAATTATTTTCACAGCTTTAAAAACGCGGTAGTTTGAGGTTCCGATATGGCTGCAAATAACATTGACAGTTTTCACGCTATGACAGTCATTTATGCATCATTTTAAAGCATTATGATTGCACTTTAATATGGTATATCATTTGTAGCATAATGTGTATTTTTACAAATTGGTCAATTTGATAGATCGGTAGAATTATTGTTCTATGTTTAATAAACGCAGTAATCTGAGGTTCCGATATGGTTGCAATTAACTTTGGCAGTTTTCGTGCTAGGACAGTCGTTTATGCACCATTTTAAAGCATTAAAATTGCCATTTGTTTTGGTATATAATTTATTGCATAATGTATTTTTAGAAAATGGCCAATTGGATAGATCGGTAGAATTATTTTCCCAGGTTTAAAAAGGCGGTAATTTGAGGTTCCGATATGGTTGTGAATAACTTTGACAGTTTTCATGCTATGACAGTCATTTATGCATCATTTTAAAGCATTATGATTGCACTTTAATTTGGTATATCATTTGTGGCACAATGTGTTCGTCTAAAAAATGGTCAATTTGAAGGATCGGTAGAATTATTGTTCTATGTTTAAAAACGCGGTAATTTGAGGTTCCGATATGGTTGCAAATAACTTTGACAGTTTTCATGCTAGGGCAATAGTTTATGCATCATTTTAAAGCATTACAGTTGCACTTTATTTTGGTGTATAATTTGTGGCATAATGAATTTTTACAAAAGTTGGATAGATCGGTATATTTATTGGTACAGGTTTAAAAATGCGGTAATTTCAAGGCTCCGATATGGTTGCAAATAACTTTTATAGTTTTCATGTTATAACAGTCGTTTATATATCTTTTTATTGCATTATAGTTGCCATTTGTTTTGGTATATAATTTATTGCATAATATATTTTTAGAAAATGGCCAATTGGATAGATCGGTAGAATTATTTTCACAGCTTTAAAAAGGCGGTAATTTGAGGTTCCGATATGGTTGCAAATAACATTGACAGTTTTCATGCTATGACAGTCATTTATGCTTCATTTTAAAGCATTATGATTGCACTTTAATATGGTATATAATTTGTAGCATAATGTGTGATTTTACTAATTGGTGAATTTGATAGATCGGTAGAATTATTGTTCTATGTTTAATAAACGCGGTAATCTCGAGGTTCCGATATGGCTGCAATTAACTTTGGCAGTTTTCGTGCTAGGACAGTCGTTTATGCACCATTTATTAAAGCATTAAAATTGCCATTTGTTTTGGTATATAATTTATTGCATAATGTATTTTTAGAAAACGGCCAATTGGAATAAATCGGTAGAATTATTTCCCAGGTTTAAAACGCGGTAATTTGAGGTTCCGATATGGTTGTGAATAACTTTGACAGTTTTCAAGCTATGACAGTCATTTATGCATCAGTTCAGAGCATTATGATTGCACTTAATTTGGTATATCATTTGTGGCATAATGTGTTCGTCTAAAAAATGGTCAATTTGATGGATCGGTAGAATTATTGTTCTATGTTTAAAAACGCGGTAATTTGAGGTTCCGATATGGTTGCAAATAACTTTGACAGTTTTCATGCTAGGGCATTAGTTTACGCATCATTTAAAGCATTACAGTTGCACTTTATTTGGTGTATAATTTGTGGCATAATGAATTTTTACAAAAGTTGGATAGATCGGTATATTTATTGGTACAGGTTTTAAAAAATGCGGTACTTCAAGGCTCCGATATGGTTGCAAATAACTTTTATAGTTTTCATGTTATAACAGTGTTTATATATCTTTTTTGCATTATAGTTGCATTTGTTTGGTATATAATTTATTGCATAATATATTTTTAGAAAATTGCCAATTGGATAGATCGGTAGAATTATTTTCACAGCTTTAAAAGGCGGTAATTTGAGGTTCCGATATGGTTGCAAATAACATTGACAGTTTTCATGCTATGACAGTCATTTATGCTTCATTTTAAAGCATTATGATTGCACTTTAATTGGTATATAATTTGTAGCATAATGTGTGTTTTTAAATGGTCATTTATAGACGGTAAATATTGTTCTATGTTTAAAGCGGTATTATGAGTTTAATATGCAGTTCTTTATCGTTTTGCACCATTTTAACGCATTATTAAATGAAATTTTTAAGTAAATAATAATACAGCTAAATTTTAAAATTATTTGAGTCGAGGAACTAGCGTATATTTTTCTAAAGCTCCTTTGGTTAAACTTTTTTGATTTTCCTAATTAATTAAAAAAATTTATTTGTAAAATTGATAACTGTTTGATAAAATTTTATCAATCTTAAGATTATATTCAATTTACAATAATTAATTTACGGCTGAAATTTTATGGAAGGTTGTCCTAAACAGGGCTTTTGAAATAAGCTAGGATTACATAGTACCTTATGTTTAATAGAAGTGTACCACTTTTTTCCTAATTTTTTTTATAAATGAAATAATGTAATCAGACGACTAGATCTATAGTTATAATCTTTTAAACTGTTAAAAATCATTTCTGGCCATGTTTTATTAATTAAATTTAAACATAAAAATTAAGTTTTTCAAATTAAATATTTTTTTTTTTATTTATAATGAAAAAACCGGTTAACCGGTTTTTTCTGAATTTGAAAAATATCAACCGTTTTTTTTAAATGTCAACTATTCGAACTATTCGAAAACCGGTTTTGGAAAATGTCGAATAATCGATCACCCTAGTTTTTTACTAATTGGTGAATTTGATAGATCGGTAGAATTATTATGTTCTATGTTTAATAAACGCGGTAATCTGAGGTTCCGATATGGCTGCAATTAACTTTGGCAGTTTCGTGCTAGGACAGTCGTTTATGCACCATTTAAAGCATTAAAATTGCCATTTGTTTTGGTATATAATTTATTGCATAATGTATTTTTAGAAACGGCCAATTGGATAAATCGGTAGAATTATTTTCCCAGGTTTAAAAACGCGGTAATTTGAGGTTCCGATATGGTTGTGAATAACTTTGACAGTTTTCAAGCTATGACAGTCATTTATGCATCAGTTTAGAGCATTATGATTGCACTTTAATTTGGTATATCATTTGTGGCATAATGTGTTCGTCTAAAAATGGTCAATTTGATGGATCGGTAGTAATTATTGTTCTATGTTTAAAAACGCGGTAATTTGAGGTTCCGATATGGTTGCAAATAACTTTGACAGTTTTCATGCTAGGGCAATAGTTTATGCATCATTTTAAAGCATTACAGTTGCACTTTATTTTGGTGTATAATTTGTGGCATAATGAATTTTTACAAAAGTTGGATAGATCGGTATATTTATTGGTACAGGTTTAAAAATGCGGTAATTTAAGGCTCCGATATGGTTGCAAATAACTTTTATAGTTTTCATGTTATAACAGTCGTTTATATATCTTTTTATTGCATTATAGTTGCCATTTGTTTTGGTATATAATTTATTGCATAATATATTTTTAGAAAATTGCCAATTGGATAGATCGGTAGAATTATTTTCACAGCTTTAAAAAGGCGGTAATTTGAGGTTCCGATATGGTTGCAAATAACATTGACAGTTTTCATGCTATGACAGTCATTTATGCTTCATTTTAAAGCATTATGATTGCACTTTAATATGGTATATAATTTGTAGCATAATGTGTGTTTTTACTAATTGGTGAATTTGATAGATCGGTAGAATTATTGTTCTATGTTTAATAAACGCGGTAATCTGAGGTTCCGATATGGCTGCAATTAACTTTGGCAGTTTTCGTGCTAGGACAGTCGTTTATGCACCATTTTAAAGCATTAAAATTGCCATTTGCTTTGGTATATAATTTATTGCATAATGTATTTTTGGAAAACGGCCAATTGGATAAATCGGTAGAATTATTTTCCCAGGTTTAAAAACGCGGTAATTTGAGGTTCCGATATGGTTGTGAATAACTTTGACAGTTTTCATGCTATGACAGTCATTTATGCATCATTTTAAAGCATTACAGTTGCACTTTGTTTTTGTGTATAATTTGTGGCATAATGAATTTTTACAAAAATTGGATAGATCGGTATATTTATTGGTACAGGTTTAAAAATGCGGTAATTTAAGGCCCCGATATGGTTGCAAATAACTTTTATAGTTTTCATGTTATAACAGTCGTTTATACATCTTTTTATTGCATTTTAGTTGCCATTTGTTTTGGTATATAATTATTGCATAATGTATTTTTAGAAGATGGCCAATTGGATAGATCGATAGAATTATTTTCCCAGGTTTAAAAAGGCGGTAATTTGAGGTTCCGATATGGTTGTGAATTACTTTGACAGTTTTCATGCTATGACAGTCATTTATGCATCATTTTAAAGCATTACAGTTGCATTTTTTTTGTGTATAATTTGGCATAATGAATTTTTACAAAAATTGGATAGATCGGTATATTTATTGGTACAGGTTTAAAAATGCGGTAATTTAAGGCCCCGATATGGTTGCAAAAAACTTTTATAGTTTTCATGTTATAACAGTCGTTATACATCTTTTTATGCATTTAGTTGCCATTTGTTTTGGTATATAATTCATTGCATAATGTATTTTTGTTTGGTATATAATTTATTGCATAATGTATTTTTAGAAGATGGCCAATTGGATAGATCGATAGAATTATTTTCCCAGGTTTAAAAACGCGGTAATTTGAGGTTCCGATATGGTTGCAAATAACTTTGACAGTTTTCATGCTAGGGCATTAGTTTACGCATCATTTTAAAGCATTACAGTTGCACTTTATTTTGGTGTATAATTTGTGGCATAATGAATTTTTACAAAAGTTGGATAGATCGGTATATTTATTGGTACAGGTTTAAAAATGCGGTAATTCAAGGCTCCGATATGGTTGCAAATACATTTATAGTTTTCATGTTATAACAGTCGTTTATATATCTTTTTATTGCATTGTAGTTGCCATTTGCTTTGGTATATAACTTATTGCATAATATATTTTTAGAAAATTGCCAATTGGATAGATCGGTAGAATTATTTTCACAGCTTTAAAAACGCGGCTAGTTTGAGGTTCCGATATGGCTTGCAAATAACATTGACAGTTTTCACGCTATGACAGTCATTTATGCATCATTTTAAAGCATTATGATTGCACTTTAATATGGTATATCATTTGTAGCATAATGTGTATTTTTAAAAATTGGTCAATTTGATAGATCGGTAGAATTATTGTTCTATGTTTAATAAACGCAGTAATCTGAGGTTCCGATATGGTTGCAATTAACTTTGGCAGTTTTCGTGCTAGGACAGTCGTTTATGCACCATTTTAAAGCATTAAAATTGCCATTTGTTTTGGTATATAATTTATTGCATAATGTATTTTTAGAAAATGGCCAATTGGATAGATCGGTAGAATTATTTTCCCAGGTTTAAAAAGGCGGTAATTTGAGGTTCCGATATGGTTGTGAATAACTTTGACAGTTTTCATGCTATGACAGTCATTTATGCATCATTTTAAAGCATTATGATTGCACTTTAATTTGGTATATCATTTGTGGCACAATGTGTTCGTCTAAAAAATGGTCAATTTGAAGGATCGGTAGAATTATTGTTCTATGTTTAAAAACGCGGTAATTTGAGGTTCCGATATGGTTGCAAATAACTTTGACAGTTTTCATGCTAGGGCAATAGTTTATGCATCATTTTAAAGCATTACAGTTGCACTTTATTTTGGTGTATAATTTGTGGCATAATGAATTTTTACAAAAATTGGATAGATCGGTATATTTATTGGTACAGGTTCAAAAATGCGGTAATTTAAGGCTCCGATATGGTTGCAAATAACTTTTATAGTTTTCATGTTATAACAGTCGTTTATATATCTTTTTATTGCATTATAGTTGCCATTTGCTTTGGTATATAACTTATTCCATAATGTATTTTTGGAAAATGGCCAATTGGATAGATCGGTAGAATTATTTTCACAGCTTTAAAAACGCGGTAGTTTGAGGTTCCGATATGGCTGCAAATAACATTGACAGTTTTCACGCTATGACAGTCATTTATGCATCATTTTAAAGCATTATGATTGCACTTTAATATGGTATATCATTTGTAGCATAATGTGTATTTTACAAATTGGTCAATTTGATAGATCGGTAGAATTATTGTTCTATGTTTAATAAAAGCAGTAATCTGAGGTTCCGATATGGTTGCAATTAACTTTGGCAGTTTTCGTGCTAGGACAGTCGTTTATGCACCATTTTAAAGCATTAAAATTGCCATTTGTTTTGGTATATAATTTATTGCATAATGTATTTTTAGAAAATGGCCAATTGGATAGATCGGTAGAATTATTTTCCCAGGTTTAAAAAGGCGGTAATTTGAGGTTCCGATATGGTTGTGAATAACTTTGACAGTTTTCATGCTATGACAGTCATTTATGCATCATTTTAAAGCATTATGATTGCACTTTAATTTGGTATATCATTTGTGGCACAATGTGTTCGTCTAAAAAATGGTCAATTTGAAGGATCGGTAGAATTATTGTTCTATGTTTAAAAACGCGGTAATTTGAGGTTCCGATATGGTTGCAAATAACTTTGACAGTTTTCATGCTAGGGCAATAGTTTATGCATCATTTTAAAGCATTACAGTTGCACTTTATTTTGGTGTATAATTTGTGGCATAATGAATTTTTACAAAAGTTGGATAGATCGGTATATTTATTGGTACAGGTTTAAAAATGCGGTAATTCAAGGCTCCGATATGGTTGCAAATAACTTTTATAGTTTTCATGTTATAACAGTCGTTTATATATCTTTTTATTGCATTATAGTTGCCATTTGTTTTGGTATATAATTTATTGCATAATATATTTTTAGAAAATTGCCAATTGGATAGATCGGTAGAATTATTTTCACAGCTTTAAAAAGGCGGTAATTTGAGGTTCCGATATGGTTGCAAATAACATTGACAGTTTTCATGCTATGACAGTCATTTATGCTTCATTTTAAAGCATTATGATTGCACTTTAATATGGTATATAATTTGTAGCATAATGTGTGTTTTTACTAATTGGTCAATTTGATAGATCGGTAGAATTATTGTTCTATGTTTAATAAACGCGGTAATCTGAGGTTCCGATATGGCTGCAATTAACTTTGGCAGTTTTCGTGCTAGGACAGTCGTTTATGCACCATTTTAAAGCATTAAAATTCCATTTTTTGGATATAATTTATTGCATAATGTATTTTTAAACGGCCAATTGGAAATCGGTAGAATTAATTTTCCCAGGTTTAAAAACGCGGTAATTTGAGGTTCCGATATGGTTGTGAATAACTTTGACAGTTTTCATGCTATGACAGTCATTTATGCATCATTTTAAAGCATTATGATTGCACTTTAATATGGTATATAATTTGTAGCATAATGTGTTTTACTAATTGGTCAATTTGATAGATCGGTGTAGAATTATTGTACTATGTTTAATAAACGCGGTAATCTGAGGTTCCGATATGGCTGCAATTAACTTGCAGTTTTCGTGCTAGGACAGTCGTTTATGCACCATTTTAAAGCATTAAAATTGCCATTTGTTTCGGTATATAATTATTGCATAATGTATTTTTAGAAACGGCCAATTGGATAAATCGGTAGAATTATTTTCCCAGGTTTAAAAACGCGGTAATTGAGGTTCCGATATTTATGCATCATTTAAAGCATTACAGTTGCATTGTTTTGTGTATAATTTGTGGCTAATGAATTTTTACAAAAATTGGATAGATCGTATATTTATTGGTACAGGTTTAAAAATGCGGTAATTTAAGGCCCCGATATGGTTGCAAATAATTTTTTAGTTTTCATGTTATAACAGTCGTTTACATCTTTTTATTGCATTTAGTTGCCATTTGTTTTGGTATATAATTTATTGCATAATGTATTTTTAGAAGATGGCCAATTGGATAGATCGATAGAATTATTCCCAGGTTTAAAAAGGCGGTAATTTGAGGTTCCGATATGGTTGTGAATTACTTGACAGTTTTCATGCTATGACAGTCATTATGCATCATTAAAGCATTACAGTTGCACTTTTTTTTTGTGTATAATTTGTGGCATAATGAATTTTACAAAATGGATAGATCGGTATATTTATTGGTACAGGTTTAAAAATGCGGTATAATTAGGCCCCGATATGGTTGCAAAAAACTTTATAGTTTTCATGTTATAACAGTCGTTTATACATCTTTTTATTGCATTTTAGTTGCCATTTTGTTTTGGTAATATTTATTGCATAATGTATTTTTAGAAGATGGCCAATTGGATAGATCGATAGAGAATTATTTTCCCAGGTTTAAAAACGCGGTAATTTGAGGTTCCGATATGGTTGCAATAACTTTGACAGTTTCATGCTAGGCTTTAGTGCATCATTTTAAAGCACTACAGTTGCACTTTATTTTGGTGTATAATTGTGGCTGGCATAATGAATTTTTACAAAAATTGGATAATCGGTATATTTATTGGTATAGGTTCAAAAATGCGGTAATTTAAGGCTCCGATATGGTTGCAAATAACTTTATAGTTTTCATGTTATAACAGTCGTTTATATTTTTATTTCATTATAGTTGCCATTTGTTTGGTATATAATTATTCCATAATATATTTGGAAAATGGCCAATGGATAGATCGGTAGAATTATTTTCCAGCTTTAAAAAGGCGGTAAGTTTGAGGTTCCGATATGGTTGTGAATAACTTTGACAGTTTTCATGCTATGACAGTCATTTATGCATCATTTTAAAGCATTATGATTGCACTTTAATTTGGTATATCATTTGTGGCACAATGTGTTCGTCTAAAAAATGGTCAATTTGAAGGATCGGTAGAATTATTGTTCTATGTTTAAAAACGCGGTAATTTGAGGTTCCGATATGGTTGCAAATAACTTTGACAGTTTTCATGCTAAGGGCAATAGTTTATGCATCATTTTAAAGCTATTACAGTTGCACTTTATTTTGGTGTATAATTTGTGGCATAATGAATTTTACAAAAGTTGGATAGATCGGTATATTTATTGGTACAGGTTTAAAAATGCGGTAATTCAAGTCTCCGATATGGTTGCAAATAACTTTTATAGTTTTCATGTTATAACAGTCGTTTATATATCTTTTTATTGCATTATAGTTGCCATTTGTTTTGGTATATAATTTATTGCATAATATATTTTTAGAAAATTGCCAATTGGATAGATCGGTAGAATTATTTTCACAGCTTTAAAAAGGCGGTAATTTGAGGTTCCGATATGGTTGCAATAACATTGACAGTTTTCATGCTATGACAGTCATTTATGCATCATTTTAAAGCATTATGATTGCACTTTAATATGGTATATAATTTGTAGCATAATGTGTGTTTTTACAAATTGGTCAATTTGATAGATCGGTAGAATTATTGTTCTATGTTTAATAAAAGCAGTAATCTGAGGTTCCGATATGGTTGCAATTAACTTTGGCAGTTGTCGTGCTAGGACAGTCGTTTATGCACCATTTTAAAGCATTAAAATTGCCATTTGTTTTGGTATATAATTTATTGCATAATGTATTTTTAGAAAATGGACAATTGGATAGATCGGTAGAATTATTTTCCCAGGTTTAAAAAGGCGGTAATTTGAGGTTCCGATATGGTTGTGAATAACTTTGACAGTTTTCATGCTATGACAGTCATTTATGCATCATTTTAAAGCATTATGATTGCACTTTAATTTGGTATATCATTTGTGGCACAATGTGTTCGTCTAAAAAATGGTCAATTTGAAGGATCGGTAGAATTATTGTTCTATGTTTAAAAACGCGGTAATTTGAGGTTCCGATATGGTTGCAAATAACTTTGACAGTTTTCATGCTAGGGCAATTAGTTTATGCATCATTTTAAAGCATTACAGTTGCACTTTATTTTGGTGTATAATTTGTGGCATAATGAATTTTTACAAAATTGGATAGATCGGTATATTTATTGGTACAGGTTCAAAAATGCGGTAATTTAAGGCTCCGATATGGTTGCAAATAACTTTTATAGTTTTTCATGTTATAACAGTCGTTTATATATCTTTTTATTGCATTATAGTTGCCATTTGCTTTGGTATATAATTTATTCCATAATATATTTTTGGAAAATGGCCAATTGGATAGATCGGTAGAATTATTTTCACAGCTTTAAAAACGCGGTAGTTTGAGGTTCCGATATGGCTGCAAATAACATTGACAGTTTTCACGCTATGACAGTCATTTATGCATCATTTTAAAGCATTATGATTGCACTTTAATATGGTATATCATTTGTAGCATAATGTGTATTTTTACAAATTGGTCAATTTGATAGATCGGTAGAATTATTGTTCTATGTTTAATAAACGCAGTAATCTGAGGTTCCGATATGGTTGCAATTAACTTTGGCAGTTGTCGTGCTAGGACAGTCGTTTATGCACCATTTTAAAGCATTAAAAGTTGCCATTTGTTTTGGTATATAATTTATTGCATAATGTATTTTTAGAAAATGGCCAATTGGATAGATCGGTAGAATTATTTTCCCAGGTTTAAAAAGGCGGTAATTTGAGGTTCCGATATGGTTGTGAATAACTTTGACAGTTTTCATGCTATGACAGTCATTTATGCATCATTTTAAGCATTATGATTGCACTTTAATTTGGTATATCATTTGTGGCACAATGTGTTCGTCTAAAAATGGTCAATTTGAAGGATCGGTAGAATTATTGTTCTATGTTTAAAACGCGGTAATTTGAGGTTCCGATATGGTTGCAAATAACTTTGACAGTTTTCATGCTAGGGCAATAGTTTATGCATCATTTTAAAGCATTACAGTTGCACTTATTTTGGTGTATAATTTGTGGCATAATGAATTTTTACAAAAGTTGGATAGATCGGTATATTTATTGGTACAGGTTTAAAAATGCGGTAATTCAAGGCTCCGATATGGTTGCAAATAACTTTTATAGTTTTCATGTTATAACAGTCGTTTATATATCTTTTTATTGCATTATAGTTGCCATTTGTTTTGGTATATAATTATTGCATAATATATTTTTAGAAAATTGCCAATTGGATAGATCGGTTAGAATTATTTTCACAGCTTTAAAAAGCGGGGTAATTTGAGGTTCCGATATGGTTGCAAATAACATTGACAGTTTTCATGCTATGACAGTCATTTATGCTCATTTTAAAGCATTATGATTGCACTTTAATATGGTATATAATTTGTAGCATAATGTGTGTTTTTACTAATTGGTGAATTTGATAGATCGGTAGAATTATTGTTCTATGTTTAATAAACGCGTTAATCTGAGGTTCCGATATGGTTGTGCAATTAACTTTGGCAGTTTTTCGTGCTAGGACAGTCGTTTATGCACCATTTTAAAGCATTAAAATTGCCATTTGTTTTGGTATATAATTTATTGCATAATGTATTTTTAGAAAATGGCCAATTGGATAGATCGGTAGAATTATTTTCCCAGGTTTAAAACGCGGTAATTTGAGGTTCCGATATGGTTGTGAATAACTTTGACAGTTTTCAATGCTATGACAGTCATTTTATGCATCAGTTCAGAAGCATATGATTGCACTTTAATTTGGTATATCATTTGTGGCACAATGTGTTCGTCTAAAAATGGTCAATTTGATGGATCGGTAGAATTATTGTTCTATGTTTAAAAAACGCGGTAATTTGAGGTTCCGATATGGTTGCAAATAACTTTGACAGTTTTCATGCTAGGGCATTAGTTTACGCATCATTTTAAAAGCATTACAGTTGCACTTTATTTGGTGTATAATTTGTGGCATAATGAATTTTTACAAAAGTTGGATAGATCGGTATATTTATTGGTACAGGTTTAAAAATGCGGTAATTCAAGGCTCCGATATGGTTGCAAATAACTTTATAGTTTTCATGTTATAACAGTCGTTTATATATCTTTTTTATTGCATTATAGTTGTCATTTGTTTTGGTATATAATTTATTGCATATATATTTTTAGAAAATTGCCAATTGGATAGATCGGTAGAATTATTTTCACAGCTTTAAAAAGGCGGTAATTTGAGGTTCCGATATGGTGCAAATAACATTGACAGTTTTCATGCTATGACAGTCATTTATGCTTCATTTTAAAGCATTATGATTGCACTTTAATATGGTATATAATTTGTAGCAGAATGTGTGTTTTTACTAGGGTGATCGACTCGATTTTTCAACCGGTTTTAAAACCGGTTTTTTCTGCTTTACCAGTGTCGGTTTTTTCTTAATGTTTATTTTTCGAATATCGAATAACCCGGTTTTTTCACTTTTAAAAACCGGTTTCGAATACATTTATTTGCTTTGTATTCAAAGATTATTTAAATGAAATTTTTAAGTAAATAATAATGCAGCTAAATTTTAAAATTATTTGAGTCGAGGAACTAGCGTATATTTTTCTAAAGCTCCTTTGGTTAAACTTTTTTGATTTTCCTAATTAATTAAAAAAATTTATTTGTAAAATTGATAACTGTTTGATAAAATTTTATCAATCTTAAGATTATATTCAATTTACAATAATTAATTTACGGCTGAAATTTTATGGAAGTGTTGTCCTAAACAGGGCTTTTGAAATAAGCTAGGATTACATAGTACCTTATGTTTAATAGAAGTGTACCACTTTTTTCCTAATTTTTTTATATTAATGAAATAATGAAATCAGACGACTAGATCTATAGTTATAATCTTTTAAACTGTTAAAAATCATTTCTGGCCATGTTTTATTAATTAAATTTAAACATAAAAATAAGTTTTTCAAATTAAAATATTTTTTTTTTTATTTATAATGAAAAACCGGTTAACCGGTTTTTTCTGAATTTGAAAAATATCAACCGGTTTTTTTTAAATGTCAACTATTCGAACTATTCGAAAACCGGTTTTTGGAAAATGTCGAATAATCGATCACCCTAGTTTTTACTAATTGGTGAATTTGATAGATCGGTAGAATTATTGTTCTATGTTTAATAAACGCGGTAATCTGAGGTTCCGATATGGCTGCAATTAACTTTGGCAGTTTTCGTGCTAGGACAGTCGTTTATGCACCATTTTAAAGCATTAAAATTGCCATTTGTTTTGGTATATAATTTATTGCATAATGTATTTTTAGAAACGGCCAATTGGATAAATCGGTAGAATTATTTTCCCAGGTTTAAAAAGGCGGTAATTTGAGGTTCCGATATGGTTGTGAATAACTTTGACAGTTTTCATGCTATGACAGTCATTTATGCATCATTTTAAAGCATTATGATTGCACTTTAATTTGGTATATCATTTGTGGCATAATGTGTTCGTCTAAAAAATGGTCAATTTGAATGGATCGGTAGAATTATTGTTCTATGTTTAAAAACGCGGTAATTTGAGGTTCCGATATGGTTGCAAATAACTTTGACAGTTTTCATGCTAGGGCAATAGTTTATGCATCATTTTAAAGCATTACAGTTGCACTTTATTTTGGTGTATAATTTGTGGCATAATGAATTTTTACAAAAGTTGGATAGATCGGTATATTTATTGGTACAGGTTTAAAAATGCGGTAATTTAAGGCTCCGATATGGTTGCAAATAACTTTTATAGTTTTCATGTTATAACAGTCGTTTATATATCTTTTTTATTGCATTATAGTTGCCATTTGTTTTGGTATATAATTTATTGCATAATATATTTTTAGAAAATTGCCAATTGGATAGATCGGTAGAATTATTTTCACAGCTTTAAAAAGGCGGTAATTTGAGGTTCCGATATGGTTGCAAATAACATTGACAGTTTTCATGCTATGACAGTCATTTATGCTTCATTTTAAAGCATTATGATTGCACTTTAATATGGTATATAATTTGTAGCATAATGTGTGTTTTTACTAATTGGTGAATTTGATAGATCGGTAGAATTATTGTTCTATGTTTAATAAACGCGGTAATCTGAGGTTCCGATATGGCTGCAATTAACTTTGGCAGTTTTCGTGCTAGGACAGTCGTTTATGCACCATTTTAAAGCATTAAAATGCCATTTGTTTGGTATATAATTTATTGCATAATGTATTTTTAGAAACGGCCAATTGGATAAATCGGTAGAATTATTTTCCCAGGTTTAAAACGCGGTAATTTGAGGTTCCGATATGGTTGTGAATAACTTTGACAGTTTTCATGCTATGACAGTCATTTATGCATCATTTTAAAGCATTACAGTTGCACTTTGTTTTTGTGTATAATTTGTGGCATAATGAATTTTTACAAAAATTGGATAGATCGGTATTTATTGGTACAGGTTTAAAAATGCGGTAATTTAAGGCCCCGATATGGTTGCAAATAATTTTTATAGTTTTCATGTTATAACAGTCGTTTATACATCTTTTTATTGCATTTTAGTTGCCATTTGTTTTGGTATATAATTTATTGCATAATGTATTTTTAGAAGATGGCCAATTGGATAGATCGATAGAATTATTTTCCCAGGTTTAAAAAGGCGGTAATTTGAGGTTCCGATATGGTTGTGAATTACTTTGACAGTTTTCATGCTATGACAGTCATTTATGCATCATTTTAAAGCATTACAGTTGCACTTTTTTTTGTGTATAATTTGTGGCATAATGAATTTTACAAAAATTGGATAGATCGGTATATTTATTGGTACAGGTTTAAAAATGAGGTAATTTTAGCCCCGAATGGTTGCAAAAAACTTTATAGTTTCATGTGAAACAGTCGTTTATACATCTTTTTATTGCATTTTAGTTGCATTTGTTTTTGGGATATAATTTATTGCATAATGATTTTAGAGATGGGCAATTGATAGATCGATTGATTATTTCCCAGGTTTAAAACGCGTAATTGAGGGTCCGATATGGGTGCAAAATAACTTTGACAGTTTCATGCGAGGGCTTTAGTTTACGCATCATTTTAAAGCATTACAGTTGCACTTTATTTTGGTGTATAATTTGTGGCATAATGAATTTTTACAAAAGTTGGATAGATCGGTATATTTATTGGTACAGGTTTAAAAATGCGGTAATTCAAGGCTCCGATATGGTTGCAATAACATTTATAGTTTTCATGTTATAACAGTCGTTTATATATCTTTTATTGCATTGTAGTTGCCATTTGTTTTGGTATATAATTTATTGCATATATATTTTTAGAAAATTGCCAATTGGATAGATCGGTAGAATTATTTTCACAGCTTTAAAAAGGCGCTAATTTGAGGTTCCGATATGGTTGCAAATAACATTGACAGTTTTCATGCTATGACAGTCATTTGTGCATCATTTTAAAGCATTATGATTGCACTTTAATATGGTATATAATTTGTAGCATAATGTGTGTTTTTACAAATTGGTCAATTTGATAGATCGGTAGAATTATTGTTCTATGTTTAATAAAAGCAGTAATCTGAGGTTCCGATATGGTTGCAATTAATTTGGCAGTTTTCGTGCTAGGACATTCGTTTATGCACCATTTTAAAGCATTAAAATTGCCATTTGTTTTGGTATATAATTTATTGCATAATGTATTTTAAGAAAATGGCCAATTGGATAGATCGGTAGAATTATTTTCCCAGGTTTAAAAAAGGCGGTAATTTGAGGTTCCGATATGGTTGTGAATAACTTTGACAGTTTTCATGCTATGACAGTCATTTATGCATCAGTTTAGAGCATTATGATTGCACTTTAATTTGGTACATCATTTGTGGCATAATATGTTCGTCTAAAAAATGGTCAATTTGATGGATCGGTAGAATTATTGTATTATGTTTAAAAACGCTGGTAATTTGAGGTTCCGACATGGTTGCAAATAACTTTGACAGTTTTCATGCTAGGGCAATAGTTTATGCATCATTTAAAGCATTACAGTTGCACTTTATTTTGGTGTATAATTTGTGGCGTAATGAATTTTTACAAAAAATGGATAGATCGGTATATCTATTGGTACAGGTTCAAAAATGCGGTAATTTAAGGCTCCGATATGGTTGCAAATAACTTTTATAGTTTTCATGTTATAACAGTCGTTTATATATCTTTTTATTGCATTATAGTTGCCATTTGCTTTGGTATATACTTTATTCCATAATATATTTTTGGAAAATGTCCAATTGGATAGATCGGTAGAATTATTTTCACAGCTTTAAAAACGCGGTAGTTTGAGGTTCCGATATGGTTGCAAATAACATTGACAGTTTTCACGCTATGACAGTCATTTATGCATCATTTTAAAGCATTATGATTGCACTTTAATATGGTATATCATTTGTAGCATAATGTGTATTTTTACAACTTGGTCAATTTGATAGATCGGTAGAATTATTGTTCTATGTTTAATAAACGCAGTAATCTGAGGTTCGGATATGGTTGCAATTAACTTTGGCAGTTTTCGTGCTAGGACAGTCGTTTATGCACCATTTTAAAGCATTAAAATTGCCATTTGTTTTGGTTTATAATTTATTGCATAATGTATTTTTAGAAAATGGCCAATTGGATAGATCGGTAGAATTATTTTCCCAGGTTTAAAAAGGCGGTAATTTGAGGTTCCGATATGGTTGTGAATAACTTTGACAGTTTTCATGCTATGACAGTCATTTATGCATCATTTTAAAGCATTATAATTGCACTTTAATTTGGTATATCATTTGTGGCACAATGTGTTCGTCTAAAAAATGGTCAATTATTGTTCTATGTTTAAAAACGCGGTAATTTGAGGTTCCGATATGGTTGCAAATAATTTAGACAATAGTAGGGCAATAGTTTATGCATCATTTTAAAGCATTACAGTTGCACTTTATTTTGGTGTATAATTTGTGGCATAATGAATTTTTACAAAAGTTGGATAGATCGGTATATTTATTGGTACAGGTTTAAAAATGCGATAATTCAAGGCTCCGATATGGTTGCAAATAACTTTTATAGTTTTCATGTTATAACAGTCGTTTATATATCTTTTTATTGCATTATAGTTGCCATTTGTTTTGGTATATAATTTATTGCATAATATATTTTTAGAAAATTGCCAATTGGATAGATCGGTAGAATTATTTTCACAGCTTTAAAAAGGCGGTAATTTGAGGGTTCCGATATGGTTGCAAATAACATTGACAGTTTTCATGCTATGACAGTCATTTATGCTTCATTTTAAAGCATTATGATTGCACTTTAATATGGTATATAATTTGTAGCATAATGTGTGTTTTTACTAATTGGTCAATTTGATAGATCGGTAGAATTATTGTTCTATGTTTAATAAACGCGGTAATCTGAGGTTCCGATATGGCTGCAATTAACTTTGCAGTTTTCGTGCTAGGACAGTCGTTTATGCACCATTTTAAAGCATTAAAATTTCCATTTGTTTCGGGATATAATTTATTGCATAATGTATTTTTAGAAAACGGCCAATTGGATAAATCGGTAGAATTAATTTCCCAGGTTTAAAAACGCGGTAATTTGAGGTTCCGATATGGTTGTGAATAACTTTGACAGTTTTCATGCTATGACAGTCATTTATGCATCATTTTAAAGCATTATGATTGCACTTTAATATGGTATATAATTTGTAGCATAATGTGTGTTTTTACTAATTGGTCAATTTGATAGATCGGTAGAATTATTGTACTATGTTTAATAAACGCGGTAATCTGAGGTTCCGATATGGCTTGCAATTAACTTTTGCAGTTTTCGTGCTAGGACAGTCGTTTATGCACCATTTTAAAGCATTAAAATTGCCATTTGTTTCGGTATATAATTTATTGCATAATGTATTTTTAGAAAACGGCCAATTGGATAAATCGGTAGAATTATTTTCCCAGGTTAAAAACGCGGTAATTTGAGGTTCCGATATTTATGCATCATTTTAAAGCATTACAGTTGCACTTGTTTTTGTGTATAATTTGTGGCATAATGAATTTTTTACAAAAATTGGATAGATCGGTATATTTATTGTACAGGTTTAAAAATGCGGTAATTTAAGGCCCCGATATGGTTTGCAAATAATTTTTTTAGTTTTCATGTTATAACAGTCGTTTATACATCTTTTTATTGCATTTAGTTGCCATTTGTTTGGTATATAATTTATTGCATAATGTATTTTTAGAAGATGGCAATTGGATAGATCGATAGAATTATTTTCCCAGGTTTAAAAAGGCGGTAATTTGAGGTTCCGATATGGTTGTGAATTACTTTGACAGTTTTCATGCTATGACAGTCATTATGCATCATCTTAAAGCATTACAGTTGCACTTTTTTTTTGTGTATAATTTGTGGCATAATGAATTTTTACAAAATTGGATAGATCGGTAATATTTATTGGTACAGGTTTAAAAATGCGGTAATTTAGGCCCCGGATATGGTTGCAAAAAACTTTTATAGTTTTCATGTTATAACAGTCGTTTATACATCTTTTTATTGCATTTTAGTTGCCATTTGTTTTTGGTATATATTTATTGCATAATGTATTTTTAGAAGATGGCCAATTGGATAGATCGATAGAATTATTTTCCCAGGTTTAAAAACGCGGTAATTTGAGGTGCCGATATGGTTGCAAATAACTTTGACAGTTTTCATGCTAGGGCTTTAGTTCGCATTCATTTTAAAGCACTACAGTTGCACTTTATTTTGGTGTATAATTGTGGCATAATGAATTTTTACAAAAATTGGATATATCGGTATATTTATTGGTATAGGTTCAAAAATGCGGTAATTAAGGCTCCGATATGGTTGCAAATAACTTTTATAGTTTTCATGTTATAACAGTCGTTTATATATATTTTATTTCATTATAGTTGCCATTTGCTTTGGTATATAATTTATTCCATAATATATTTTGGAAAATGGCCAATTGGATAGATCGGTAGAATTATTTTCACAGCTTTAAAAACGCGGTAGTTTGAGGTTCCGATATGGTTGTGAATAACTTTGACAGTTTTCATGCTATGACAGTCATTTATGCATCATTTTAAAGCATTATGATTGCACTTTAATTTGGTATATCATTTGTGGCATCAATGTGTTCGTCTAAAAAATGGTCAATTTGAAGGATCGGTAGAATTATTGTTCTATGTTTAAAAAGGCGGTAATTTGAGGTTCCGATATGGTTGCAAATAACTTTGACAGTTTTCATGCTAGGGCAATAGTTTATGCATCATTTTAAAGTATTACAGTTGCACTTTATTTTGGTGTATAATTTGTGGCATAATGAATTTTACAAAAGTTGGATAGATCGGTATATTTATTGGTACAGGTTTAAAAATGCGGTAATTCAAGTCTCCGATATGGTTGCAAATAACTTTTATAGTTTTCATGTTATAACAGTCGTTTATATATCTTTTTATTGCATTATAGTTGCCATTTGTTTTGGTATATAATTTATTGCATAATATATTTTTAGAAAATTGCCAATTGGATAGATCGGTAGAATTATTTTCACAGCTTTAAAAAGGCGGTAATTTGAGGTTCCGATATGGTTGCAAATAACATTGACAGTTTTCATGCTATGACAGTCATTTATGCATCATTTTAAAGCATTATGATTGCACTTTAATATGGTATATAATTTGTAGCATAATGTGTGTTTTTACAAATTGGTCAATTTGATAGATCGGTAGAATTATTGTTCTATGTTTAATAAAAGCAGTAATCTGAGGTTCCGATATGGTTTGCAATTAACTTTGGCAGTTGTCGTGCTAGGACAGTCGTTTATGCACCATTTTAAAGCATTAAAATTGCCATTTGTTTTGGTATATAATTTATTGCATAATGTATTTTTAGAAAATGGACAATTGGATAGATCGGTAGAATTATTTTCCCAGGTTTAAAAAGGCGGTAATTGAGGTTCCGATATGGTTGTGAATAACTTTGACAGTTTTCATGCTATGACAGTCATTTATGCATCATTTTAAAGCATTGTGATTGCACTTTAATTTGGTATATCATTTGTGGCACAATGTGTTCGTCTAAAAAATGGTCAATTTGAAGGATCGGTAGAATTATTGTTCTAGTTTTAAAAACGCGGTAATTTGAGGTTCCGATATGGTTGCAAATAACTTTGACAGTTTTCATGCTAGGGCATTAGTTTACGCATCATTTTAAAGCATTACAGTTGCACTTTATTTTGGTGTATAATTTGTGGCATAATGAATTTTTACAAAAATTGGATAGATCGGTATATTTATTGGTACAGGTTCAAAAATGCGGTAATTTAAGGCTCCGATATGGTTGCAAATAACTTTATAGTTTTCATGTTATAACAGTCGTTTATATATCTTTTTATTGCATTATAGTTGCCAGTTGCTTTGGTATATAATTTATTCCATAATATATTTTTGGAAATGGCCAATTGGATAGATCGGTAGAATTATTTTCACAGCTTTAAAAAACGCGGTAGTTTGAGGTTCCGATATGGCTGCAAATAACATTGACAGTTTTGACGCTATGACAGTCATTTATCCATCATTTTAAAGCATTATGATTGCACTTTAATATGGTATATCATTTGTAGCATAATGTGTATTTTTACAAATTGGTCAATTTGATAGATCGGTATAATTATTGTTCTATGTTTAATAAACGCAGTAATCTGAGGTTCCGATATGGTTGCAATTAACTTTGGCAGTTGTCGTGCTAGGACAGTCGTTTATGCACCATTTTTAAAGCATTAAAGTTGCCATTTGTTTTGGTATATAATTTATTGTATAATGTATTTTTAGAAAATGGCCAATGGATAGATCGGTAGAATTATTTTCCCAGGTTTAAAAAGGCGGTAATTTGAGGTTCCGATATGGTTGTGAATAACTTTGACAGTTTTCATGCTATGACAGTCATTTATGCATCATTTTAAAGCATTATGATTGCACTTTAATTTGGTATATCATTTGTGCACAATGTGTTCGTCTAAAAAAATGGTCAATTTGAAGGATCGGTAGAATTATTGTTCTATGTTTAAAAACGCGGTAATTTGAGGTTCCGATATGGTTGCAAATAACTTTGACAGTTTTCATGCTAGGGCAATAGTTTATGCATCATTTTAAAGCATTACAGTTGCACTTTATTTTGGTGTATAATTTGTGGCATAATGAATTTTTACAAAAGTTGGATAGATCGGTATATTTATTGGTACAGGTTTAAAAATGCGGTAATTCAAGGCTCCGATATGGTTGCAAATAAATTTTATAGTTTTCATGTTATAACAGTCGTTTATATATCTTTTTATTGCATTATAGTTGCCATTTGTTTTGGTATATAATTTATTGCATAATATATTTTTAGAAAATTGCCAATTGGATAGATCGGTAGAATTATTTTCACAGCTTTAAAAAGGCGGTAATTTGAGTTCCGATATGGTTGCAAATAACATTGACAGTTTTCATGCTATGACAGTCATTTATGCTCATTTTAAAGCATTATGATTGCACTTTAATATGGTATATAATTTGTAGCATAATGTGTGTTTTTACTAATTGGTGAATTTGATAGATCGGTAGAATTATTGTTCTATGTTTAATAAACGCGGTAATCTGAGGTTCCGATATGGTTGCAATTAACTTTGGCAGTTTTCGTGCTAGGACAGTCGTTTATGCACCATTTTAAAGCATTAAAATTGCCATTTGTTTTGGTATATAATTTATTGCATAATGTATTTTTAGAAAATGGCCAATTGGATAGATCGGTAGAATTATTTTCCCAGGTTTAAAAACGCGGTAATTTGAGGTTCCGATATGGTTGTGAATAACTTTGACAGTTTTCAAGCTATGACAGTCATTTATGCATCAGTTCAGAGCATTATGATTGCACTTTAATTTGGTATATCATTTGTGGCATAATGTGTTCGTCTAAAAAATGGTCAATTTGATGGATCGGTAGAATTATTGTTCTATGTTTAAAAACGCGGTAATTTGAGGTTCCGATATGGTTGCAAATAACTTTGACAGTTTTCATGCTAGGGCATTAGTTTACGCATCATTTTAAAGCATTACAGTTGCACTTTATTTGGTGTATAATTTGTGGCATAATGAATTTTTACAAAAGTTGGATAGATCGGTATATTTATTGGTACAGGTTTAAAAATGCGGTAATTCAAGGCTCCGATATGGTTGCAAATAACTTTTATAGTTTTCATGTTATAACAGTCGTTTATATATCTTTTATTGCATTATAGTTGTCATTTGTTTTGGTATATAATTTATTGCATAATATATTTTTAGAAAATTGCCAATTGGATAGATCGGTAGAATTATTTTCACAGCTTTAAAAAGGCGGTAATTTGAGGTTCCGATATGGTTGCAAATAACATTGACAGTTTTCATGCTATGACAGTCATTTATGCTTCATTTTAAAGCATTATGATTGCACTTTAATATGGTATATAATTTGTAGCATAATGTGTGTTTTTACTAGGGTGATCGACTCGATTTTTCAACCGGTTTTAAAACCGGTTTTTTCTGCTTTACCAGTGTCGGTTTTTCTTAATGTTTATTTTTCGAATATCGAATAACCCGGTTTTTTCACTTTTTAAAAACCGGTTTCGAATACATTTATTTGCTTTGTATTCAAAGATTATTTAAATGAAATTTTTAAGTAAATAATAATGCAGCTAAATTTTAAAATTATTTGAGTCGAGGAACTAGCGTATATTTTTCTAAAGCTCCTTTGGTTAAACTTTTTTGATTTTCCTAATTAATTAAAAAAATTTATTTGTAAAATTGATAACTGTTTGATAAAATTTTATCAATCTTAAGATTATATTCAATTTACAATAATTAATTTACGGCTGAAATTTTATGGAAGTGTTGTCCTAAACAGGGCTTTTGAAATAAGCTAGGATTACATAGTACCTTATGTTTAATAGAAGTGTACCACTTTTTTCCTAATTTTTTTATATTAATGAAATAATGTAAATCAGACGACTAGATCTATAGTTATAATCTTTTAAACTGTTAAAAATCATTTCTGGCCATGTTTTATTAATTAAATTTAAACATAAAAATTAAGTTTTTCAAATTAAAATATTTTTTTTTTTATTTATAATGAAAAACCGGTTTTAACCGGTTTTTTCTGAATTTGAAAAATATCAACCGGTTTTTTTTTAAATGTCAACTATTCGAACTATTCGAAAACCGGTTTTTGGAAAATGTCGAATAATCGATCACCCTAGTTTTTACTAATTGGTGAATTTGATAGATCGGTAGAATTATTGTTCTATGTTTAATAACGCGGTAATCTGAGGTTCCGATATGGCTGCAATTAACTTTGGCAGTTTTCGTGCTAGGACAGTCGTTTATGCACCATTTTAAAGCATTAAAATTGCCATTTGTTTTGGTATATAATTTATTGCATAATGTATTTTTAGAAAACGGCCAATTGGATAAATCGGTAGAATTATTTTCCCAGGTTAAAAAGCGGTAATTTGAGGTTCCGATATGGTTGTGAATAACTTTGACAGTTTTCAAGCTATGACAGTCATTTATGCATCAGTTTAGAGCATTATGATTGCACTTTAATTTGGTATATCATTTGTGGCATAATGTGTTCGTCTAAAAATGGTCATTTGATGGATCGGTAGAATTATTGTTCTATGTTTAAAACGCGGTAATTTGAGGTTCCGATATGGTTGCAAATAACTTTGACAGTTTTCATGCTAGGGCAATAGTTTATGCATCATTTTAAAGCATTACAGTTGCACTTTATTTTGGTGTATAATTTGTGGCATAATGAATTTTTACAAAAGTTGGATAGATCGGTATATTTATTGGTACAGGTTTAAAAATGCGGTAATTTAAGGCCCCGATATGGTTGCAAATAACTTTTATAGTTTTCATGTTATAACAGTCGTTTATATATCTTTTTATTGCATTATAGTTGCCATTTGTTTTGGTATATAATTTATTGCATAATATATTTTTAGAAAATTGCCAATTGGATAGATCGGTAGAATTATTTTCACAGCTTTAAAAAGGCGGTAATTTGAGGTTCCGATATGGTTGCAAATAACATTGACAGTTTTCATGCTATGAGAGTCATTTATGCTTCATTTTAAAGCATTATGATTGCACTTTAATATGGTATATAATTTGTAGCATAATGTGTGTTTTTACTAATTGGTGAATTTGATAGATCGGTAGAATTATTGTTCTATGTTTAATAAACGCGGTAATCTGAGGTTCCGATATGGCTGCAATTAACTTTGGCAGTTTTCGTGCTAGGACAGTCGTTTATGCACCATTTTAAAGCATTAAAATTGCCATTTGTTTTGGTATATAATTTATTGCATAATGTATTTTAGAAAACGGCCAATTGGATAAATCGGTAGAATTATTTTCCCAGGTTTAAAAACGCGGTAATTTGAGGTTCCGATATGGTTGTGAATAACTTTGACAGTTTTCATGCTATGACAGTCATTTATGCATCATTTTAAAGCATTACAGTTGCACTTTGTTTTTGTGTATAATTTGTGGCATAATGAATTTTTACAAAAATTGGATAGATCGGTATTTATTGGTACAGGTTTAAAAATGCGGTAATTTAAGGCCCCGATATGGTTGCAAATAATTTTTATAGTTTTCATGTTATAACAGTCGTTTATACATCTTTTTATTGCATTTTAGTTGCCATTTGTTTTGGTATATAATTTATTGCATAATGTATTTTTAGAAGATGGCCAATTGGATAGATCGATAGAATTATTTTCCCAGGTTTAAAAAGGCGGGTAATTTGAGGTTCCGATATGGTTGTGAATTACTTTGACAGTTTTCATGCTATGACAGTCATTTATGCATCATTTTAAAGCATTACAGTTGCACTTTTTTTTTGTGTATAATTGTGGCATAATGAATTTTTACAAAAATTGGATAGATCGGTATATTTATTGGTACAGGTTTAAAAATGCGGTAATTTAAGGCCCCGATATGGTTGCAAAAAACTTTTATAGTTTTCATGTTATAACAGTCGTTTATACATCTTTTTATTGCATTTAGTTGCCATTGTTTTGGTATATAATTTATTGCATAATGTATTTTTAGAAGATGGGCAATTGGATAGATCGATAGAATTATTTCCCAGGTTTAAAAACGCGGTAATTTGAGGTTCCGATATGGTTGCAAATAACTTTGACAGTTTTCATGCTAGGGGCTTTAGTTTACGCATCATTTTAAAGCATTACAGTTGCACTTTATTTTGGTGTATAATTTGTGGCATAATGAATTTTACAAAAGTTGGATAGATCGGTATATTTATTGGTACAGGTTTAAAAATGCGGTAATTCAAGGCTCCGATATGGTTGCAAATAACATTTATAGTTTTCATGTTATAACAGTCGTTTATATATCTTTTTATTGCATTGTAGTTGCCATTTGTTTGGTATATAATTTATTGCATAATATATTTTTAGAAAATTGCCAATTGGATAGATCGGTAGAATTATTTTCACAGCTTTAAAAAGGCGCTAATTTGAGGTTCCGATATGGTTGCAAATAACATTGACAGTTTTCATGCTATGACAGTCATTTGTGCATCATTTTAAAGCATTATGATTGCACTTTAATATGGTATATAATTTGTAGCATAATGTGTGTTTTTACAAATTGGTCAATTTGATAGATCGGTAGAATTATTGTTCTATGTTTAATAAAAGCAGTAATCTGAGGTTCCGATATGGTTGCAATTAATTTTGGCAGTTTTCGTGCTAGGACATTCGTTTATGCACCATTTTAAAGCATTAAAATTGCCATTTGTTTTGGTATATAATTTATTGCATAATGTATTTTAAGAAAATGGCCAATTGGATAGATCGGTAGAATTATTTTCCCAGGTTTAAAAAAGGCGGTAATTGAGGTTCCGATATGGTTGTGAATAACTTTGACAGTTTTCATGCTATGACAGTCATTTATGCATCAGTTTAGAGCATTATGATTGCACTTTAATTTGGTACATCATTTGTGGCATAATATGTTCGTCTAAAAAATGGTCAATTTGATGGATCGGTAGAATTATTGTATTATGTTTAAAAACGCTGTAATTTGAGGTTCCGACATGGTTGCAAATAACTTTGACAGTTTTCATGCTAGGGCAATAGTTTATGCATCATTTTAAAGCATTACAGTTGCACTTTATTTTGGTGTATAATTTGTGGCGTAATGAATTTTTACAAAAAATGGATAGATCGGTATATCTATTGGTACAGGTTCAAAAATGCGGTAATTTAAGGCTCCGATATGGTTGCAAATAACTTTTATAGTTTTCATGTTATAACAGTCGTTTATATATCTTTTTATTGCATTATAGTTGCCATTTGCTTTGGTATATAATTTATTCCATAATATATTTTTGGAAAATGTCCAATTGGATAGATCGGTAGAATTATTTTCACAGCTTTAAAAACGCGGTAGTTTGAGGTTCCGATATGGTTGCAAATAACATTGACAGTTTTCACGCTATGACAGTCATTTATGCATCATTTTAAAGCATTATGATTGCACTTTAATATGGTATATCATTTGTAGCATAATGTGTATTTTTACAACTTGGTCAATTTGATAGATCGGTAGAATTATTGTTCTATGTTTAATAAACGCAGTAATCTGAGGTTCGGATATGGTTGCAATTAACTTTGGCAGTTTTCGTGCTAGGACAGTCGTTTATGCACCATTTTAAAGCATTAAAATTGCCATTTGTTTTGGTTATAATTTATTGCATAATGTATTTTTAGAAAATGGCCAATTGGATAGATCGGTAGAATTATTTTCCCAGGTTTAAAAAGGCGGTAATTTGAGGTTCCGATATGGTTGTGAATAACTTTGACAGTTTTCATGCTATGACAGTCATTTATGCATCATTTTAAAGCATTATAATTGCACTTTAATTTGGTATATCATTTGTGGCACAATGTGTTCGTCTAAAAAATGGTCAATTATTGTTCTATGTTTAAAAACGCGGTAATTTGAGGTTCCGATATGGTTGCAAATAATTTAGACAATAGTAGGGCAATAGTTTATGCATCATTTTAAAGCATTACAGTTGCACTTTATTTTGGTGTATAATTTGTGGCATAATGAATTTTTACAAAAGTTGGATAGATCGGTATATTTATTGGTACAGGTTTAAAAATGCGATAATTCAAGGCTCCGATATGGTTGCAAATAACTTTTATAGTTTTCATGTTATAACAGTCGTTTATATATCTTTTTATTGCATTATAGTTGCCATTTGTTTTGGTATATAATTTATTGCATAATATATTTTTAGAAAATTGCCAATTGGATAGATCGGTAGAATTATTTTCACAGCTTTAAAAAGGCGGTAATTTGAGGTTCCGATATGGTTGCAAATAACATTGACAGTTTTCATGCTATGACAGTCATTTATGCTTCATTTTAAAGCATTATGATTGCACTTTAATATGGTATATAATTTGTAGCATAATGTGTGTTTTTACTAATTGGTCAATTTGATAGATCGGTAGAATTATTGTTCTATGTTTAATAAACGCGGTAATCTGAGGTTCCGATATGGCTGCAATTAACTTTTGCAGTTTTCGTGCTAGGACAGTCGTTTATGCACCATTTTAAAGCATTAAAATTTCCATTTGTTTCGGGATATAATTTATTGCATAATGTATTTTTAGAAAACGGCCAATTGGATAAATCGGTAGAATTAATTTCCCAGGTTTAAAAACGCGGTAATTTGAGGTTCCGATATGGTTGTGAATAACTTTGACAGTTTTCATGCTATGACAGTCATTTATGCATCATTTTAAAGCATTATGATTGCACTTTAATATGGTATATAATTTGTAGCATAATGTGTGTTTTTACTAATTGGTCAATTTGATAGATCGGTAGAATTATTGTACTATGTTTAATAAACGCGGTAATCTGAGGTTCCGATATGGCTGCAATTAACTTTTGCAGTTTTCGTGCTAGGACAGTCGTTTATGCACCATTTTAAAGCATTAAAATTGCCATTTGTTTCGGTATATAATTTATTGCATAATGTATTTTTAGAAAACGGCCAATTGGATAAATCGGTAGAATTATTTTCCCAGGTTTAAAAACGCGGTAATTTGAGGTTCCGATATTTATGCATCATTTTAAAGCATTACAGTTGCACTTTGTTTTTGTGTATAATTTGTGGCATAATGAATTTTTACAAAAATTGGATAGATCGGTATATTTATTGGTACAGGTTTAAAAATGCGGTAATTTAAGGCCCCGATATGGTTGCAAATAATTTTATAGTTTTCATGTTATAACAGTCGTTTATACATCTTTTATTGCATTTTAGTTGCCATTTGTTTTGGTATATAATTTATTGCATAATGTATTTTTAGAAGATGGCCAATTGGATAGATCGATAGAATTATTTTCCCAGGTTTAAAAAGGCGGTAATTTGAGGTTCCGATATGGTTGTGAATTACTTTGACAGTTTTCATGCTATGACAGTCATTTATGCATCATCTTAAAGCATTACAGTTGCACTTTTTTTTGTGTATAATTTGTGGCATAATGAATTTTTACAAAAATTGGATAGATCGGTATATTTATTGGTATAGGTTCAAAAATGCGGTAATTTAAGGCTCCGATATGGTTGCAAATAACTTTTATAGTTTTCATGTTATAACAGTCGTTATATATATTTTTATTTCATTATAGTTGCCATTTGCTTTGGTATATAATTTATTCCATAATATATTTTTGGAAAATGGCCAATTGGATAGATCGGTAGAATTATTTTCACAGCTTTAAAAACGCGGTAGTTTGAGGTTCCGATATGGTTGTGAATAACTTTGACAGTTTTCATGCTATGACAGTCATTTATGCATCATTTTAAAGCATTATGATTGCACTTTAATTTGGTATATCATTTGTGGCACAATGTGTTCGTCTAAAAAATGGTCAATTTGAAGGATCGGTAGAATTATTGTTCTATGTTTAAAAACGCGGTAATTTGAGGTTCCGATATGGTTGCAAATAACTTTGACAGTTTTCATGCTAGGGCAATAGTTTATGCATCATTTTAAAGCATTACATTTGCACTTTATTTTGGTGTATAATTTGTGGCATAATGAATTTTTACAAAAGTTGGATAGATCGGTATATTTATTGGTACAGGTTTAAAAATGCGGTAATTCAAGGCTCCGATATGGTTGCAAATAACTTTTATAGTTTTCATGTTATAACAGTCGTTTATATATCTTTTTATTGCATTATAGTTGCCATTTGCTTTGGTATATAATTTATTGCATAATATATTTTTAGAAAATTGCCAATTGGATAGATCGGTAGAATTATTTTCACAGCTTTAAAAAGGCGCTAATTTGAGGTTCCGATATGGTTGCAAATAACATTGACAGTTTTCACGCTATGACAGTCATTTATGCATCATTTTAAAGCATTATGATTGCACTTTAATATGGTATATCATTTGTAGCATAATGTGTATTTTTACAACTTGGTCAATTTGATAGATCGGTAGAATTATTGTTCTATGTTTAATAAACGCAGTAATCTGAGGTTCGGATATGGTTGCAATTAACTTTGGCAGTTTTCGTGCTAGGACAGTCTTTTATGCACCATTTTAAAGCATTAAAATTGCCATTTGTTTTGGTATATAATTTATTGCATAATGTATTTTTAGAAAATGGCCAATTGGATAGATCGGTAGAATTATTTTCCCAGGTTTAAAAAGGCGGTAATTTGAGGTTCCGATATGGTTGTGAATAACTTTGACAGTTTTCATGCTATGACAGTCATTTATGCATCATTTTAAAGCATTATGATTGCACTTTAATTTGGTATATCATTTGTGGCATAATGTGTTCGTCTAAAAAATGGTCAATTATTGTTCTATGTTTAAAAATGCGGTAATTTGAGGTTCCGATATGGTTGCAAATAATTTAGACAATAGTAGGGCAATAGTTTATGCATCATTTTAAAGCATTACAGTTGCACTTTATTTTGGTGTGTAATTTGTGGCATAATGAATTTTTACAAAAGTTGGATAGATCGGTATATTTATTGGTACAGGTTTAAAAATGCGGTAATTCAAGGCTCCGATATGGTTGCAAATAACTTTTATAGTTTTCATGTTATAACAGTCGTTTATATATCTTTTTATTGCATTATAGTTGCCATTTGTTTTGGTATATAATTTATTGCATAATATATTTTTAGAAAATTGCCAATTGGATAGATCGGTAGAATTATTTTCACAGCTTTAAAAACGCGGTAATTTGAGGTTCCGATATGGTTGCAAATAACATTGACAGTTTTCATGCTATGACAGTCATTTATGCTTCATTTTAAAGCATTATGATTGCACTTTAATATGGTATATAATTTGTAGCATAATGTGTGTTTTTACTAATTGGTGAATTTGATAGATCGGTAGAATTATTGTTCTATGTTTAATAAACGCGGTAATCTGAGGTTCCGATATGGCTGCAATTAACTTTGGCAGTTTTCGTGCTAGGACAGTCGTTTATGCACCATTTTAAAGCATTAAAATTGCCATTTGCTTTCGGTATATAATTTATTGCATAATGTATTTTTAGAAAACGGCCAATTGGATAAATCGGTAGAATTATTTTCCCAGGTTTAAAAAACGCGGTAATTTGAGGTTCCGATATGGTTGTGAATAACTTTGACAGTTTTCATGCTATGACAGTCATTTATGCATCATTTTAAAGCATTACAGTTGCACTTTGTTTTTGTGTATAATTTGTGGCATAATGAATTTTTACAAAAATTGGATAGATCGGTATATTTATTGGTACAGGTTTAAAAATGCGGTAATTTAAACCCCGATATGGTTGCAAATAACTTTTATAGTTTTCATGTTATAACAGTCGTTTATACATCTTTTTATTGCATTTTAGTTGCCATTTGTTTTGGTATATAATTTATTGCATAATGTATTTTTAGAAGACGGCCAATTGGATAGATCGATAGAATTATTTTCCCAGGTTTAAAAACGCGGTAATTTGAGGTTCCGATATGGTTGTGAATAACTTTGACAGTTTTCATGCTATGACAGTCATGTATGCATCATTTTAAAGCATTACAGTTGCACTTTGTTTTTGTGTATAATTTGTGGCATAATGAATTTTTACAAAAATTGGATAGATCGGTATATTTATTGGTACAGGTTTAAAAATGCGGTAATTTAAGGCCCCGATATGGTTGCAAATAACTTTGACAGTTTTCATGCTAGGGCAATAGTTTATGCATCATTTTAAAGCATTACATTTGCACTTTATTTTGGTGTATAATTTGTGGCATAATGAATTTTTACAAAAGTTGGATAGATCGGTATATTTATTGGTACAGGTTAAAAATGCGGTAATTAAGGCTCCGATATGGTTGCAAATAACTTTTATAGTTTTCATGTTATAACAGTCGTTTATATATCTTTTTATTGCATTGTAGTTGCCATTTGCTTTGGTATATAATTTATTGCATAATATATTTTTAGGAAAATTGCCAATTGGATAGATCGGTAGAATTATTTTCACAGCTTTAAAAAGGCGCTAATTTGAGGTTCCGATATGGTTGCAAATAACATTGACAGTTTTCATGCTATGACAGTCATTTGTGCATCATTTTAAAGCATTATGATTGCACTTTAATATGGTATATAATTTGTAGCATAATGTGTGTTTTTACAAATTGGTCAATTTGATAGATCGGTAGCATTATTGTTCTATGTTTAATAAAAGCAGTAATCTGAGGTTCCGATATGGTTGCAATTAATTTGGCCGTTTTCGTGCTAGGACATTCGTTTATGCACCATTTTAAAGCATTAAAATTGCCATTTGTTTTGGTATATAATTTATTGCATAATGTATTTTAAGAAAATGGCCAATTGGATAGATCGGTAGAATTATTTTCCCAGGTTTAAAAAAGGCGGTAATTTGAGGTTCCGATATGGTTGTGAATAACTTTGACAGTTTTCATGCTATGACAGTCATTTATGCATCAGTTTAGAGCATTATGATTGCACTTTAATTTGGTATATCATTTGTGGCATAATATGTTCGTCTAAAAAATGGTCAATTTGATGGATCGGTAGAATTATTGTTTTATGTTTAAAAACGCGGTAATTTGAGGTTCCGATATGGTTGCAAATAACTTTGACAGTTTTCATGCTAGGGCAATAGTTTATGCATCATTTTAAAGCATTACAGTTGCACTTTATTTTGGTGTATAATTTGTGGCGTAATGATTGGATAGATCGGTATATTTATTGGTACAGGTTCAAAAATGCGGTAATTTAAGGCTCCGATATGGTTGCAAATAACTTTTATAGTTTTCATGTTATAACAGTCGTTTATATATCTTTTTATTGCATTATAGTTGCCATTTGCTTTGGTATATAATTTATTCCATAATATATTTTTGGAAAATGGCCAATTGGATAGATCGGTAGAATTATTTTCACAGCTTTAAAAACGCGGTAGTTTGAGGTTCCGATATAGCTGCAAATAACATTGACAGTTTTCACGCTATGACAGTCATTTATGCATCATTTTAAAGCATTATGATTGCACTTTAATATGGTATATCATTTGTAGCATAATGTGTATTTTTACAACTTGGTCAATTTGATATATCGGTAGAATTATTGTTCTATGTTTAATAAACGCAGTAATCTGAGGTTCGGATATGGTTGCAATTAACTTTGGCAGTTTTCGTGCTAGGACAGTCTTTTATGCACCATTTTAAAGCATTAAAATTGCCATTTGTTTTGGTATATAATTTATTGCATAATGTATTTTTAGAAAATGGCCAATTGGATAGATCGGTAGAATTATTTTCCCAGGTTTAAAAAGGCGGTAATTTGAGGTTCCGATATGGTTGTGAATAACTTTGACAGTTTTCATGCTATGACAGTCATTTATGCATCATTTTAAAGCATTATGATTGCACTTTAATTTGGTATATCATTTGTGGCACAATGTGTTCGTCTAAAAAATGGTCAATTATTGTTCTATGTTTAAAAACGCGGTAATTTGAGGTTCCGATATGGTTGCAAATAATTTAGACAATAGTAGGGCAATAGTTTATGCATCATTTTAAAGCATTACAGTTGCACTTTATTTTGGTGTATAATTTGTGGCATAATGAATTTTTACAAAAGTTGGATAGATCGGTATATTTATTGGTACAGGTTTAAAAATGCGGTAATTCAAGGCTCCGATATGGTTGCAAATAACTTTTATAGTTTTCATGTTATAACAGTCGTTTATACATATTTTTATTGCATTTTAGTTTCCATTTGTTTTGGTATATAATTTATTGCATAATGTATTTTTAGAAGATGGCCAATTGGATAGATCGATAGAATTATTTTCCCAGGTTTAAAAAGGCGGTAATTTGAGGTTCCGATATGGTTGTGAATTACTTTGACAGTTTTCATGCTATGACAGTCATTTATGCTTCATTTTAAAGCATTATGATTGCACTTTATTATGGTATATAATTTGTAGCATAATGTGTGTTTTTACTAATTGGTCAATTTGATAGATCGGTAGAATTATTGTTCTATGTTTAATAAACGCGGTAATCTGAGGTTCCGATATGGCTGCAATTAACTTTTGCAGTTTTCGTGCTAGGACAGTCGTTTATGCACCATTTTAAAGCATTAAAATTGCCATTTGTTTCGGTATATAATTTATTGCATAATGTATTTTTAGAAAACGGCCAATTGGATAAATCGGTAGAATTATTTTCCCAGGTTTAAAAACGCGGTAATTTGAGGTTCCGATATGGTTGTGAATAACTTTGACAGTTTTCATGCTATGACAGTCATTTATGCATCATTTTAAAGCATTACAGTTGCACTTTGTTTTTGTGTATAATTTGTGGCATAATAAATTTTTACAAAAATTGGATAGATCGGTATATTTATTGGTACACGTTTAAAAATGCGGTAATTTAAAACCCCGATATGGTTGCAAATAACTTTTATAGTTTTCATGTTATAACAGTCGTTTATACATCTTTTTATTGCATTTTAGTTGCCATTTGTTTTGGTATATAATTTATTGCATAATGTATTTTTAGAAGATGGCCAATTGGATAGATCGATAGAATTGTTTTCCCAGGTTTAAAAAGGCGATTTTAAAGCATTATGATTGCACTTTAATATGGTATATAATTTGTAGCATAATGTGTGTTTTTACTATGTGGCCAATTTGATAGATCGGTAGAATTATTGTTCTATGTTTAATAAACGCGGTAATCTGAGGTTCCGATATGGCTGCAATAAACTTTTGCAGTTTTCGTGCTAGGACAGTCGTTTATGCACCATTTTAAAGCATTAAAATTGCCATTTGTTTCGGTATATAATTTATTGCATAATGTATTTTTAGAAAACGGCCAATTGGATAAATCGGTAGAATTATTTTCCCAGGTTTAAAAACGCGGTAATTTGAGGTTCCGATATTTATGCATCATTTTAAAGCATTACAGTTGCACTTTGTTTTTGTGTATAATTTGTGGCATAATGAATTTTTACAAAAATTGGATAGATCGGTATATTTATTGGTACAGGTTTAAAAATGCGGTAATTTAAAACCCCGATATGGTTGCAAATAACTTTTATAGTTTTCATGTTATAACAGTCGTTTATATATCTTTTTATTGCATTATAGTTGCCATTTGCTTTGGTATATAATTTATTCCATAATATATTTTTGGAAAATTGGATAGATCGGTAGAATTATTTTCACAGCTTTAAAAACGCGGTAGTTTGAGGTTCCGATATAGCTGCAAATAACATTGACAGTTTTCACGCTATGAAAGTCATTTATGCATCATTTTAAAGCATTATGATTGCACTTTAATATGGTATATCATTTGTAGCATAATGTGTATTTTTACAAATTGGTCAATTTGATAGATCGGTAGAATTATTGTTCTATGTTTAATAAACGCAGTAATCTGAGGTTCGTATATGGTTGCAATTAACTTTGGCAGTTTGCGTGCTAGGACAGTCGTTTATGCACCATTTTAAAGCATTAAAATTGCCATTTGTTTTGGTATATAATTTATTGCATAATGTATTTTTAGAAAATGGCCAATTGGATAGATCGGTAGAATTATTTTCCCAGGTTTAAAAAGGCGGTAATTTGAGGTTCCGATATGGTTGTGAATAACTTTGACAGTTTTCATGCTATGACAGTCATTTATGCATCATTTTAAAGCATTATGATTGCACTTTAATTTGGTATATCATTTGTGGCACAATGTGTTCGTCTAAAAAATGGTCAATTATTGTTCTATGTTTAAAAACGCGGTAATTTGAGGTTCCGATATGGTTGCAAATAATTTTGACAATAGTAGGGCAATAGTTTATGCATCATTTTAAAGCATTACAGTTGCACTTTATTTTGGTGTATAATTTGTGGCATAATGAATTTTTACAAAAGTTGGATAGATCGGTATATTTATTGGTACAGGTTTAAAAATGCGGTAACTCAAGGCTCCGATATGGTTGCAAATAACTTTTATAGTTTTCATGTTATAACAGTCGTTTATATATCTTTTTATTGCATTATAGTTGCCATTTGTTTTGGTATATAATTTATTGCATAATATATTTCTAGAAAATTGCCAATTGGATAGATCGGTAGAATTATTTTCACAGCTTTAAAAAGGCGGTAATTTGAGGTTCCGATATGGTTGCAAATAACATTGACAGTTTTCACGCTATGACAGTCATTTATGCATCATTTTAAAGCATTATGATTGCACTTTAATATGGTATATAATTTGTAGCATAATGTGTGTTTTTACTAATTGGTCAATTTGATAGATCGGTAGAATTATTGTTCTATGTTTAATAAACGCGGTAATCTGAGGTTCCGATATGGCTGCAATTAACTTTTGCAGTTTTCGTGCTAGGACAGTCGCTTATGCACCATTTTAAAGCATTAAAATTGCCATTTGTTTCGGTATATAATTTATTGCATAATGTATTTTTAGAAAACGGCCAATTGGATAAATCGGTAGAATTATTTTCCCAGGTTTAAAAAGGCGGTAATTTGAGGTTCCGATATGGTTGTGAATAACTTTGACAGTTTTCATGCTATGACAGTCATTTATGCATCATTTTAAAGCATTACAGTTGCACTTTGTTTTTGTGTATAATTTGTGGCATAATGAATTTTTACAAAAATTGGATAGATCGGTATATTTATTGGTACAGGTTTAAAAATGCGGTAATTTAAAACCCCGATATGGTTGCAAATAACTTTTATAGTTTTCATGTTATAACAGTCGTTTATACATATTTTTATTGCATTTTAGTTGCCATTTGTTTTGGTATATAATTTATTGCATAATGTATTTTTAGAAGATGGCCAATTGGATAGATGGATAGAATTGTTTTCCCAGGTTTAAAAAGGCGGTAATTTGAGGTTCCGATATGGTTGTGAATTACTTTGACAGTTTTCATGCTATGACAGTCATTTATGCATCAGTTTAGAGCATTATGATTGCACTTTAATTTGGTATATCATTTGTGGCATAATGTGTTCGTCTAAAAAATGGTCAAATTGAAGGATCGGTAGAATTATTGTTCTATGTTTAAAAACGCGGTAATTTGAAATTCCGATATGGTTGCAAATAACTTTGACAGTTTTCATGCTAGGGCAATAGTTTATGCATCATTTTAAAGCATTACAGTTGCACTTTATTTTGGTGTATAATTTGTGGCATAATGAATTTTTACAAAAGTTGGATAGATCGGTATATTTATTGGTACAGGTTCAAAAATGCGGTAATTTAAGGCTCCAATATGGTTGCAAATAACTTTTATAGTTTTCATGTTATAACAGTCGTTTATATATCTTTTTATTGCATTATAGTTGCCATTTGCTTTGGTATATAATTTATTTCATAATATATTTTTGATAAATGGCCAATTGGATAGATCGGTAGAATTATTTTCACAGCTTTAAAAAGGCGGTAATTTGAGGTTCCGATATGGTTGCAAATAACATTGACAGTTTTCATGCTATGACAGTCATTTATGTGTTGTATAGTTATTATGATTATACTTGAATTTACTAAACAATGTTTTACAGTGTATATTAAACATCTATAATGGCTATACGAATCACCCTGTTATATATTATAGCTTATTGCACTTGTTATAAATTATATTAAAAGAATTCCATTCTATTAAACCTCTTAAACGTGAAAGACGTGTTTTAATAAAATCAAATATAAATTATAAAACATGGTGTCAGAAGTGGTTTCTGATATTTAACTATCAATTTAAAATATTTAAATAGAAGAATTAGGATTTGAAAAAATGTCCCAAGAAGATAAAAAACAAACAACTAATCAATTGTTTGCTGCAACATTGCAACCAATGAATTTAAAAGCACCTAACTTGGCCAAAGAGTGGAAAATGTGGCACACACAATTCAAAATCTTTTTGAGGGCGTCTGACCTGTAGTCACAAACTGATAAAAGAAAGGTTGCGTTAATGTTACATTATTTGGGCAGTAAATCATTAGAAATTTTTAACTCTTTTGATTTTGATATCGACACAGTTAAATACGAAGACTTGGTAAACAAAATGGCGGCATTTTTTATTCCTCGAATAAATATTGTAATGGAGAGGCACAAATTTTTTACGTATAAACAACAAGAAGAGCAAACTGTGGATGAATTTGTAACTATTCTAAAAAATCATAGCTTAAACTGTGAGTTTAAAGATTTACGAGAAGCATTAATTCGTGACATTTTCATATGTGGATTGGCGCCGAAATTGTCTAATGTCCGTGAAAGGCTTCTAACCGAAGGTGATATTTCTCTAGAAAGAGCAGTCTCTATTGCAAACACCATGGTCATGGCTAAAGAAAATGCTTCGATACTGCAACAAGACGCAAATGCAGAAGGTATTATAAATGTCGTCACGAGAAAAAACTTCAAAATGCAGTACCCACAACAGAAATATAATATTGGTAACAACAGAGCTAATAATAATTATAATGGCAGTAACAACAACTATAGCAGCAAAATTTTAAAAATTGTATGAAGTGTGGACAAACTCACAACGTAAAATGCCCAGCAGAAGGGGCTAGGTGTTATGAATGCGGTAAGATGAACCATTTTGCTAAAATGTGTTTTCAAAGGAAGAAAGTGGTCAAGCAAATGACTACCGATGGCGACGAGGATGGCGAGAGAGGGGACGAAGAAGAGGAAGAAGATCTTTTTGTTGGGGCCGTTACCAAAGAAGACAAAGTTATAAAAGAATGGAGTGTTGAGGTAAAAATAAATGAACAAAAAATTGTTTGCCAAATAGATACAGGAGCACAGGCGAATATATTGTCAACAGAGACAGCAGATTTTTTAAATATTAGAAATTCATTGAAACCTTCCAGAATTAGAATTTGTACATTCAGCGGAGAAAAGGTTCCGGTATTAGGGATTGCTGATTTGGAAGTTAACTACAAGAACCAATTCTTCTTAGTTAAGTTTTTTATTGTTAATATACAATGTAAGAATATTATAGGTATTGAAACTGCTGTATATATGAATTTAATTAGGCAAGTTAATAATATTTCAATAAATGGAGTAATGGAGAAGTATTCGGATGTGTTTAGTGGGCTAGGGTGTTTGCAGAATGGGTGTGATTTTATGCTTAGGGATGACATTGTGCCGGTTGTGGAGGCACCTCGTAGGATACCATTTAAATTGCTTGAAAGTTTGAAAAAGGAATTAGACAGGATGGTGAGTTTAAAGGTTATTGTTCCTGAGCATGAACCGACTGAGTGGGTCAATTCAGTGGTTCTTGTCACAAAGCCAAATGGCAATTTAAGAATTTGTTTAGATCCCAGGAATTTAAATAAAGCAATTCTAAGACCACACTATCCATTTCCAAATATTGAGGAATGCAAGGCAAAGCTAAATGGCTCTTTGTACTTTTCAACATTAGATGCTAATAGTGGATTTTGGATGGTTCCATTGGGTGAAAAATCCTCCAAACTTTGTACGTTTAATACACCATTTGGTCGTTTTCGATATTTAAGACTACCTTTCGGCATTAATGCGGCTCCGGAAATTTTCCACGCGGAAATGGTCAAACTCTTCGGAGATATTCCAGGAATTATTATTTATATTGATGATTTTTTGATCTTTTCATCTAGTATGGAAGAGCACATGAGGATTTTAGAGCAAGTGCTTCATAGGGCAAGGATAGTAGGTCTGAAGTTTAATAAGGCCAAGTGCAATTTTTTCAGAACGGAGATAAAATTTTTGGGACATATTTTTGATAGATCAGGGGTAAGCGCTGATGAGGACAAGATAGAGGCCATTATTAGAATGCCGAGACCGGGAAACGTAAAGGATTTACAGAGATTTTTAGGGATGATAAACTACTTGGGTTCATTTATAGAAAATTTGTCTCTGAAAAATAGAAATCTAAGGGAACTATTAAAGAATGATGTCAAATGGCATTGGACTAGGGTACATGATGCAGAGTTTGATAATTTAAAGAAGGAAATTACAACGGCACCAGTCCTAACTTATTTCGATCAGACGAAGCAAATAATATTGTCCGTGGATGCTTCGAATTTTGCATTGGGTGCAGCAATAATGCATGGGAAAAATCCCATTGCTTACGCATCTGTTTCCTTGGCAGAGACTCAAAAAAGTTATGCACAAATAGAAAAGGAACTATTAGCCATTCTTTTCGGCTGTACAAAGTTCCACCAATATGTTTATGGTTCTAGGGTTGTTGTGGAGACTGATCACAAACCGTTAGTTGCGCTGTTCTACATAAGATTCCTCCAAGACTGCAGCGATTTATGTTACGTTTACAGTGTTACGATATCTCTATAGTCTATAAGCCAGGACGGGATTTAAAGATAGCGGACACACTTTCTAGAGCACCGTTGGGTCATACGACATTGTCTGAAGTGGATAAGGAGATAACTTTGCATTGTAATTTTGTTTCATCTAATTTGGATGTTCCATTTGCAGAAATTGATATGGTAAGAGAACATAGTGCTAGGGACGAGATTTTTTTAAAGATTATGTCTTATTTAAAGAATGGGTGGCCAAGGAATCGAAGGGATGTTGAGCAAGATGTAGCACCTTATTATAGGATAAATGACGAAATGAGTGTGTTGAAGGGTGTTTTAATGAAAAACCATCAAATAATGATTCCGAAGAACCTCCGAAAGATAGTTTTAAATAGAATCCATGAAGGGCACATGGGTGTTCAAAGATGCCAAAATTTAGCAAAACAATCTGTTTATTGGCCGAATATATACAATGACATTGATAATGTTGTATCAAATTGTGAAGTTTGTTTGAGACACCAGAACTCCAACAGTAGGCCAGAGCTGATGCCACATGAGGTTGTAAATATACCCTGGTATAAAGTTGGGTGTGATGTTTTTGAGCTTCGAGGGAAAACGTATCTTCTAGTAGTTGATTATTATTCAAAGTTTGTTGAAATTGAATTGCTAAATGCAGGTTACAGTGCTCCTCATGTAATATGTAAATTAAAATCAATATTTTCAAGGCATGGTATTCCATACATTTTCATGTCCGATAATGGACCACCTTTTAATTCTAAAGAATTTGAACTTTTTTGCAAAGACTGGGGAATGGATCATGTTACTTCAAGTCCGTATTTGGCGAGATCAAATGGTCTGGCTGAAAGGACAGTTCAGACAGTGAAGACATTTCTTATTAAATCTTTGGAAAGCAAATCTGATCCTTATATTGCATTATTACACTATCGGACAACACCTAAGGGTGATCTTCCAAGTCCTTCCGAATTATTAATGTCACGCTCATTACGTACCCGAGTACCTGTCATGATGGATAACCTTAAACCAAAGTTAGTTGATGTTGAGAAGTACAGAGAACGTGTTAAATCGAAATTGGTCAAATGTTCTGAATATTATAATAGGAAATCGAAAAAATATGAATTGGTTAATGAGGGGGATAAGATCTTATTTAAAAAGACGCCTACCGGCATTTGGTTGAATGGTGAAGTAGTGGTAGTGTGCAGGGAACCTAGATCGTACGTGGTTTTGGATGGAAATGGTTCGTTTTTTAGAAGAAGTTTGGAACATATTAGGAAATCGCCTTGGGATAATTCACGTATTAATAATGGTGATTGTGACCATGGGGCTGATTGTCAAAAAGAGGATAATGAAAATGGGGAGGAGGTAGTAAAAGGGAACTTAGGCACTGATTCTCAAGAAGGACTGTATGTGACACTGAAAGGTCGAATTATTAGGAAACCAAGGAAACTTGATTTGTAATGTATCAAACTTGCTTGAATTATTATAATTTTGAAATTTGTTATTTTGTAAAATTGTATTATTAAGATTTTTTGTATTTTATATTATTTGTAAAGGGAGATGTTGTATAGTTATTATGATTATACTTGAATTTACTAAACAATGTTTTACAGTGTATATTAAACATCTATAATGGCTATACGAATCACCCTGTTATATATTATAGCTTATTGCACTTGTTATAAATTATATTAAAAGAATTCCATTCTATTAAACCTCTTAAACGTGTAAGACGTGTTTTAATAAAATCAAATATAAATTATAAAACATTATGCTTCATTTTAAAGCATTATGATTGCACTTTAATATGGTATATAATTTGTAGCATAATGTGTGTTTTTACAAATTGGTCAATTTGATAGATCGGTAGAATTATTGTTCTATGTTTAATAAACGCGGTAATCGGAGGTTCCGATATGGCTGCAATTAACTTTGGCAGTTTTCGTGCTAGGACAGTCGTTTATGCACCATTTTAAAGCATTAAAATTTCCATTTGTTTTGGTATATAATTTATTGCATAATGTATTTTTAGAAAATGGCCAATTGGATACATCGGTAGAATTATTTTTCCAGGTTTAAAAAGGCGGTAATTTGAGGTTCCGATATGGTTGTGAATAACTTTGACAGTTTTCATGCTATGACAGTCATTTATGCATAATTTTAAAGCATTATGATTGCACTTTAATTTGGTATATCATTTGTGGCACAATGTGTTCGTCTAAAAAATGGTCAATTTGAAGGATCGGTAGAATTATTGTTCTATGTTTAAAAACGCGGTAATTTGAGGTTCCGATATGGTTGCAAATAACTTTGACAGTTTTCATGCTAGGGCAATAGTTTATGCATCATTTTAAAGCATTACAGTTGCACTTTATTTTGGTGTATAATTTGTGGCATAATGAATTTTTACAAAAGTTGGATAGATCGGTATATTTATTGGTACAGGTTTAAAAATGCGGTAATTCAAGGCTCCGATATGGTTGCAAATAACTTTTATAGTTTTCATGTTATAAGAGTCGTTTATATATCTTTTTTTTGCATTATAGTTGCCATTTGTTTTGGTATATAATTTATTGCATAATATATTTTTTTAGAAAATTGCCAATTGGATAGATCGGTAGAATTATTTTCACAGCTTTAAAAAGGCAGTAATTTGAGGTTCCGATATGGTTGCAAATAACATTGACAGTTTTCATGCTATGACAGTCATTTATGCATCAGTTTAGAGCATTATGATTGCACTTTAATTTGGTATATCATTTGTGGCATAATGTGTTCGTCTAAAAAATGGTCAATTTAATGGATCGGTAGAATTATTGTTCTATGTTTAAAAACGCGGTAATTTGAGGTCCCGATATGGTTGCAAATAACTTTGACAGTTTTCATGCTAGGGCATTAGTTTACGCATCATTTTAAAGCATTACAGTTGCACTTTATTTTGGTGTATAATTTGTGGCATAATGAATTTTTACAAAAATTGGATAGATCGGTATATTTATTGGTACAGGTTCAAAAATGCGGTAATTTAAGGCTCCGATATGGTTGCAAATAACTTTTATAGTTTTCATGTTATAACAGTCGTTTATATATCTTTTTATTGCATTATAGTTGCCATTTGCTTTGGTATATAATTTATTCCATAATATATTTTTGGAAAATGGCCAATTGGATAGATCGGTAGAATTATTTTCACAGCTTTAAAAAACGCGGTAATTTGAGGTTCCGATATGGCTGCAAATAACATTGACAGTTTTCACGCTATGACAGTCATTTATGCATCATTTTAAAGCATTATGATTGCACTTTAATATGGTGTATCATTTGTAACATAATGTGTATTTTTACAAATTGGTCAATTTGATAGATCGGTAGAATTATTGTTCCATGTTTAATAAACGCAGTAATCTGAGGTTCCGATATGGTTGCAATTAACTTTGGCAGTTTTCGTGCTAGGACAGTCGTTTATGCACCATTTTAAAGCATTAAAATTGCCATTTGTTTTGGTATATAATTTATTGCATAATGTATTTTAAGAAAATGGCCAATTGGCGGTAATTGAGGTTGCGATATGGTTGCAAATAACATTGACAGTTTTCATGCTATGACAGTCATTTATGCATCAATTTAAAGCATTATGATTGCACTTTAATATGGTATATAATTTGTAGCATAATGTGTGTTTTTACAAATTGGTCAATTTGATAGATCGGTTAAATTATTGTTCTATGTTTAATAAAAGCAGTAATCTGAGGTTCCGATATGGTTGCAATTAACTTTGGCAGTTTTCGTGGTAGGACAGTCGTTTATGCACCATTTTAAAGCATTAAAATTGCCATTTGTTTTGGTATATAATTTATTGCATAATGTATTTTAAGAAAATGGCCAATTGGATAGATCGGTAGAATTATTTTCCCAGGTTTAAAAAGGCGGTAATTTGAGGTTCCGATATGGTTGTGAATAACTTTGACAGTTTTCATGCTATGACAGTCATTTATGCATCATTTTAAAGCATTACAGTTGCACTTTGTTTTTGTGTATAATTTGTGGCATAATGAATTTTTACAAAAATTGGATAGATCGGTATATTTATTGGTACAGGTTTAAAAATGCGGTAATTTAAGGCCCCGATATGGTTGCAAATAACTTTTATAGTTTTCATGTTATAACAGTCGTTTATACATCTTTTTATTGCATTTTAGTTGCCATTTGTTTTGGTATATAATTTATTGCATAATGTATTTTTAGAAAATGGCCAATTGGATAGATCGGTAGAATTATTTTCCCAGGTTTAAAAAGGCAGTAATTTGAGGTTCCGATATGGTTGTGAATAACTTTGACAGTTTTCATGCTATGACAGTCATTTATGCATCAGTTTAGAGCATTATGATTGCACTTTAATTTGGTATATCATTTGTGGCATAATGTGTTCGTCTAAAAAATGGTCAATTTGAAGGATCGGTAGAATTATTGTTCTATGTTTAAAAACGCGGTAATTTGAGGTTCCGATATGGTTGCAAATAACTTTGACAGTTTTCATGCTAGGGCAATAGTTTATGCATCATTTTAAAGCATTACAGTTGCACTTTATTTTGGTGTATAATTTGTGGCATAATGAATTTTTACAAAAGTTGGATAGATCGGTATATTTATTGGTACAGGTTTAAAAATGCGGTAATTCAAGGCTCCGATATGGTTGCAAATAACTTTTATAGTTTTCATCTTATAACAGTCGTTTATATATCTTTTTATTGCATTATAGTTGCCATTTGTTTTGGTATATAATTTATTGCATAATATATTTTTAGAAAATTGCCAATTGGATAGATCGGTAGAATTATTTTCACAGCTTTAAAAATGCGGTAATTTGAGGTTCCGATATGGTTGCAATTAACTTTGGCAGTTTTCGTGCTAGGACAGTCGTTTATGCACCATTTTAAAGCATTAAAATTGCCATTTGTTTTGGTATATAATTTATTGCATAATGTATTTTAAGAAAATGGCTAATTGGATAGATCGGTAGAATTATTTTCCCAGGTTTAAAAAGGCGGTAATTTGAGGTTCCGATATGGTTGTGAATAACTTTGACAGTTTTCATGCTATGACAGTCATTTATGCATCAGTTTAGAGCATTATGATTGCACTTTAATTTGGTATATCATTTGTGGCATAATGTGTTCGTCTAAAAAATGGTCAATTTGATGGATCGGTAGAATTATTGTTCTATGTTTAAAAACGCGGTAATTTGAGGTTCCGATATGGTTGCAAATAACAGTTTTCATGCTAGGGCAATAGTTTATGCATCATTTTAAAGCATTACAGTTGCACTTTATTTTGGTGTATAATCTGTGGCATAATGAATTTTTTCAAAAGTTGGATAGATCGGTATATTTATTGGTACAGGTTTAAAAATGCGGTAATTCAAGGCTGCGATATGGTTGCAAATAACTTTTATAATTTTCATGTTATAACAGTCGTTTATATATCTTTTTATTGCATTATAGTTGCCATTTGTTTTGGTATATAATTTATTGCATAATATATTTTTAGAAAATTGCCAATTGGATAGATCGGTAGAATTATTTTCACAGCTTTAAAAATGCGGTAATTTGAGGTTCCGATATGGTTGCAAATAACATTGACAGTTTTCATGCTATGACAGTCATTTATGCTTCATTTTAAAGCATTATGATTGTACTTTAATATGGTATATAATTTGTAGCATAATGTGTGTTTTTACTAATTGGTGAATTTGATAGATCGGTAGAATTATTGTTCTATGTTTAATAAACGCGGTAATCTGAGGTTCCGTTATGGCTGCAATTAACTTTGGCAGTTTTCGTGCTAGGACAGTCGTTTATGCACCATTTTAAAGCATTAAAATTGCCACTTGTTTTGGTATATAATTTATTGCATAATGTATTTTTAGAAAACGGCCAATTGGATAAAACGGTAGAATTATTTTCCCAGGTTTAAAAGCGCGGTAATTTGAGGTATGGTTGTGAATAACTTTGACAGTTTTCATGCTATGACAGTCATTTATGCATCATTTTAAAGCATTACAGTTGCACTTTGTTTTTGTGTATAATTTGTGGCATAAGGAATTTTTACAAAAATTGGATAGATCGGTATATTTATTGGTACAGGTTTAAAAATGCGGAAATTTAAGGGCCCGATATGGTTGCAAATAACTTTTATAGTTTTCATGTTATAACAGTCGTTTATACATCTTTTGCATTTTAGTTGCCATTTGTTTTGGTATATAATTTATTGCATAATGTATTTTTAGAAGATGGCCAATTGGATAGATCGATAGTATTATTTTCCCAGGTTTAAAAAGGCGGTAATTTGAGGTTCCGATATGGTTGTGAATTACTTTGACAGTTTTCATGCTATGACAGTCATTTATGCATCAGTTTAGCATTATGATTGCACTTTAATTTGGTATATCATTTGTGGCATAATGTGTTCGTCTAAAAAATGGTCAATTTTATGGATCGGTAGAATTATTGTTCTATGTTTAAAAACGCGGTAATTTGAGGTTCCGGTATGGTTGCAAATAACTTTGACAGTTTTCATGCTAGGGCAATAGTTTATGCATCATTTTAAAGCATTACAGTTGCACTTTATTTTGGTGTATAATTTGTGGCATAATGAATTTTTTCAAAAGTTGGATAGATCGGTATATTTATTGGTACAGATTTAAAAATGCGGTAATTCAAGGCTCAGATATGGTTGCAAATAACTTTTATAGTTTTCATGTTATAACAGTCGTTTATATATCTTTTTATTGCATTATAGTTGCCATTTGTTTTGGTATATAATTTATTGCATAATATATTTTTAGAAAATTGCCAATTGAATAGATCGGTAGAATTATTTTCACAGCTTTAAAAATGCGGTAATTTGAGGTTCCGATATGGTTGCAAATAACATTGACAGTTTTCATGCTATGACAGTCATTTATGCTTCATTTTAAAGCATTATGATTGTACTTTAATATGGTGTATAATTTGTAGCATAATGTGTGTTTTTACTAATTGGTGAATTTGATAGATCGGTAGAATTATTGTTCTATGTTTAATAAACGCGGTAATCTGAGGTTCCGATATTGCTGCAATTAACTTTGGCAGTTTTCGTGCTAGGACAGTCGTTTATGCACCATTTTAAAGCATTAAAATTGCCATTTGTTTTGGTATATAATTTATTGCATAATGTATTTTAAGAAAATGGATAATTGGATAGATCGGTAGAATTATTTTCACAGCTTTAAAAAGGCGGTAATTTGAGGTTCCGATATGGTTGCAAATGACATTGACAGTTTTCATGCTATGACAGTCATTTATGCATCATTTTAAAGCATTATGATTGCACTTTAATATGGTATATTATTTGTAGCATAATGTGTGTTTTTACTAATTGGTCAATTTGATAGATCGGTAGAATTATTGTTCTATGTTTAATAAAAGCAGTAATCTGAGGTTCCGATATGGTTGCAATTAACTTTGGCAGTTTTCGTGCTAGGACAGTCGTTTATGCACCATTTTAAAGCATTAAAATTGCCATTTGTTTTGGTATATAATTTATTGCATAATGTATTTTAAGAAAATGGATAATTGGATAGATCGGTAGAATTATTTTCCCAGGTTTAAAAAGGCGGTAAATTGAGGTTCCGATATGGTTGCAAATAACTTTTATAGTTTTCATGTTATAACAGTCGTTTATATATCTTTTTATTGCATTATAGTTGCCATTTGCTTTGGTATATAATTTATTCCATAATATATTTTTGGAAAATGGCCAATTGGATAGATCGGTAGAATTATTTTCACAGCTTTAAAAACGCGGTAGTTTGAGGTTCCGATATGGCTGCAAATAACATTGACAGTTTTCACGCTATGACAGTCATTTATGCATCATTTTAAAGCATTATGATTGCACTTTAATATGGTGTATCATTTGTAACATAATGTGTATTTTTACAAATTGGTCAATTTGATAGATCGGTAGAATTATTGTTCTATGTTTAATAAACGCAGTAATCTGAGGTTCCGATATGGTTGCAATTAACTTTGGCAGTTTTCGTGCTAGGACAGTCGTTTATGCACCATTTTAAAGCATTAAAATTGCCATTTGTTTTGGTATATAATTTATTGCACAATGTATTTTTAGAAAATGGCCAATTGGATAGATCGGTAGAATTATTTTCCCAGGTTTAAAAAGGCGGTAATTTGAGGTTCCGATATGGTTGTGAATAACTTTGACAGTTTTCATGCTATGACAGTCATTTATGCATCATTTCAAAGCATTATGATTGCACTTTAATTTGGTATATCATTTGTGGCACAATGTGTTCGTCTAAAAAATGGTCAATTTGAAGGATCGGTAGAATTATTGTTCTATGTTAAAAAACGCGGTAATTTGATGTTCAGATATGGTTGCAAATAACTTTGACAGTTTTCATACTAGGGCAATAGTTTATGCATCATTTTAAAGCATTACAGTTGCACTTTATTTTGGTGTATAATTTTTGGCATAATGAATTTTTACAAAAGTTGAATAGATCGGTATATTTATTGGTACAGGTTTAAAAATGCGGTAATTCAAGGCTCCGATATGGTTGCAAATAACTTTTATAGTTTTCATGTTATAACAGTCGTTTATATATGTATCTTTTTATTGCATTATAGTTGCCATTTGTTTTGGTATATAGTTTATTGCATAATATATTTTTAGAAATTTGCCAATTGGATAGATCGGTAGAATTATTTTCACAGCTTTAAAAAGGCGGTAATTTGAGGTTCCGATATGGTTGCAAATAACATTGACAGTTTTCATGCTATGACAGTCATTTATGCATCATTTTAAAGCATTATGATTGCACTTTAATATGGTATATAATTTGTAGCATAATGTGTGTTTTTACAAATTGGTCAATTTGATAGATCGGTAGAATTATTGTTCTATGTTTAATAAAAGCAGTAATCTGAGGTTCCGATATGGTTGCAATTAACTTTGGCAGTTTTCATGCTAGGACAGTCGTTTATGCACCATTTTAAAGCATTAAAATTGCCATTTGTTTTGGTATATAATTTATTGCAGAATTATTTTCACAGCTTTAAAAAGGCGGTAATTTGAGGTTCCGATATGGTTGCAAATAACATTGACAGTTTTCATGCTATGACAGTCATTTATGCATCATTTTAAAGCATTATGATTGCACTTTAATATGGTATATAATTTGTAGCATAATGTGTGTTTTTACAAATTGGTCAATTTGATAGATCGGTTCTATGTTTAATAAAAGCAGTAATCTGAGGTTCCGATATGGTTGCAATTAACTTTGGCAGTTTTCATGCTAGGACAGTCGTTTATGCACCATTTTAAAGCATTAAAATTGCCATTTGTTTTGGTATATAATTTATTGCATAATGTATTTTAAGAAAATGGCCAACTGGATAGATCGGTAGAATTATTTTCCCAGGTTTAAAAAGGCGGTAATTTGAGGTTCCGATATGGTTGTGAATAACTTTGACAGTTTTCATGCTATGACAGTCATTTATGCATCATTTTAAAGCATTACAGTTGCACTTTGTTTTTGTGTATAATTTGTGGCATAATGAATTTTTACAAAAATTGGATAGATCGGTATATTTATTGGTACAGGTTTAAAAATGCGGTAATTTAAGGCCCCGATATGGTTGCAAATAACTTTTATAGTTTTCATGTTATAACAGTCGTTTATACATCTTTTTATTGCATTTTAGTTGCCATTTGTTTTGGTATATAATTTATTGCATAATGTATTTTTAGAAAATGGCCAATTGGATAGATCGGTAGAATTATTTTCCCAGGTTTAAAAAGGCAGTAATTTGAGGTTCCGATATGGTTGTGAATAACTTTGACAGTTTTCATGCTATGACAGTCATTTATGCATCATTTTAAAGCATTATGATTGCACTTTAATTTGGTATATCATTTGTGGCACAATGTGTTCGTCTAAAAAATGGTCAATTTGAAGGATCGGTAGAATTATTGTTCTATGTTTAAAAACGCGGTAATTTGAAGTTCCGATATGGTTGCAAATAACTTTGACAATTTTCGTGCTAGGGCAATAGTTTATGCATCATTTTAAAGCATTACAGTTGCACTTTATTTGGTGTATAATTTGTGGCATAATGAATTTTACAAAAGTTGGATAGATCGGTATATTTATTGGTACAGGTTTAAAAATGCGGTAATTCAAGGCTCCGATATGGTTGCAAATAACTTTTATAGTTTTCATGTTATAACAGTCGTTTATATATATTTTTATTGCATTATAGTTGCCATTTGTTTTGGTATATAATTTATTGCATAATATATTTTTAGAAAATTGCCAATTGGATAGATCGGTAGAATTATTTTCACAGCTTTAAAAAGGCGGTAATTTGAGGTTCCGATATGGTTGCAAATAACATAGACAGTTTTCATGCTATGACAGTCATTTATGCATCATTTTAAAGCATTATGATTGCACTTTAATATGGTATATAATTTGTAGCATAATGTGTGTTTTTACAAATTGGTCAATTTGATAGATCGGTAGAATTATTGTTCTATGTTCAATAAAAGCAGTAATCTGAGGTTCCGATATGGTTGCAATTAACTTTGGCAGTTTTCGTGCTAGGACAGTCGTTTATGCACCATTTTAAAGCATTAAAATTGCCATTTGTTTTGGTATATAATTTATTGCATAATGTATTTTAAGAAAATGGCCAATTGGATAGATCGGTAGAATTATTTTCCCAGGTTTAAAAAGGCGGTAATTTGAGGTTCCGATATGGTTGTGAATAACTTTGACAGTTTTCATGCTATGACAGTCATTTATGCATCAGTTTAGAGCATTATGATTGCACTTTAATTTGGTATATCATTTGTGGCATAATGTGTTCGTCTAAAAAATGGTCAATTTGATGGATCGGTAGAATTATTGTTCTATGTTTAAAAACGCGGTAATTTGAGGTTCCGATATGGTTGCAAATAACTTTGACAGTTTTCAGTGCTAGGGCAATAGTTTATGCATCATTTTAAAGCATTACAGTTGCACTTTATTTTGGTGTATAATTTGTGGCATAATGAATTTTTACAAAAAGTTGGATAGATCGGTATATTTATTGGTACAGGTTTAAAAATGCGGTAATTCAAGGCTCCGATATAGTTGCAAATAACTTTTATAGTTTTCATGTTATAACAGTCGTTTATATATCTTTTTATTGCATTATAGTTGCCATTTGTTTTGGTATATAATTTATTGCATAATATATTTTTAGAAAATTGCCAATTGGATAGATCGGTAGAATTATTTTCACAGCTTTAAAAAGGCGGTAATTTGAGGTTCCGATATGGTTGCAAATAACATTGACAGTTTTCATGCTATGACAGTCATTTATGCTTCATTTTAAAGCATTATGATTGCACTTTAATATGGTATATAATTTGTAGCATAATGTGTGTTTTTACTAATTGGTGAATTTGATAGATCGGTAGAATTATTGTTCTATGTTTAATAAACGCGGTAATCTGAGGTTCCGATATGGCTGCAATTAACTTTGGCAGTTTTCGTGCTAGGACAGTCGTTTATGCACCATTTTAAAGCATTAAAATTGCCATTTGTTTTGGTATATAATTTATTGCATAATGTATTTTTAGAAAACGGCCAATTGGCTAAATCGGTAGAATTATTTTCCCAGGTTTAAAAATGCGGTAATTTGAGGTTCCGATATGGTTGTGAATAACTTTGACAGTTTTCATGCTATGACAGTCATTTATGCATCATTTTAAAGCATTACAGTTGCACTTTGTTTTTGTGTATAATTTGTGGCATAATGAATTTTTACAAAAATTGGATAGATCGGTATATTTATTGGTACAGGTTTAAAAATGCGGTAATTTAAGGCCCGATATAGTTGCAAATAACTTTTATAGTTTTCATGTTATAACAGTCGTTTATACATCTTTTTATTGCATTTTAGTTGCCATTTGTTTTGGTATATAATTTATTGCATAATGTATTTTTAGAAGATGGCCAATTGGATAGATCGATAGAATTATTTTCCCAGGTTTAAAAAGGCGGTAATTTGAGGTTCCAATATGGTTGTGAATTACTTTGACAGTTTTCATGCTATGACAGTCATTTATGCATCAGTTTAGAGCATTATGATTGCACTTTAATTTGGTATATCATTTGTGGCATAATGTGTTCGTCTAAAAAACGGTCAATTTGATGGATCGGTAGAATTATTGTTCTATGTTTAAAAACGCGGTAATTTGAGGTTCCGATATGGTTGCAAATAACTTTGACAGTTTTCGTGCTAGGGCAATAGTTTATGCATCATTTTAAAGCATTACAGTTGCACTTTGTTTTTGTGTATAATTTGTGGCATAATGAATTTTTACAAAAATTGGATAGATCGGTATATTTATTGGTACAGGTTTAAATATGCGGTAATTTAAGGCCCCGAAATAGTTGCAAATAACTTTTATAGTTTTCATGTTATAACAGTCGTTTATACATCTTTTTATTGCATTTTAGTTGCCATTTGGTTTGGTATATAATTTATTGCATAATGTATTTTTAGAAGATGGCCAATTGGATAGATCGATAGAATTATTTTCCCAGGTTTAAAAAGGCGGTAATTTGAGGTTCCAATATGGTTGTGAATTACTTTGACAGTTTTCATGCTATGACAGTCATTTATGCATCAGTTTAGAGCATTATGATTGCACTTTAATTTGGTATATCATTTGTGGCATAATGTGTTCGTCTAAAAAATGGTCAATTTGATGGATCGGTAGAATTATTGTTCTATGTTTAAAAACGCGGTAATTTGAGGTTCCGATATGGTTGCAAATAACTTTGACAGTTTTCATGCTAGGGCATTAGCTTACGCATCATTTTAAAGCATTACAGTTGCACTTTATTTGGTGTATAATTTGTGGCATAATGAATTTTTACACAAATTGGATAGATCGGTATATTTATTGCTACAGGTTCAAAAATGCGGTAATTTAAGGCTCCGGTAAATGTTGCAAATAACTTTTATAGTTTTCATGTTATAACAGTCGTTTATATATCTTTTTATTGCATTATAGTTGCCATTTGCTTTGGTATATAATTTATTCCATAATATATTTTTGGAAAATGGCCAATTGGATAGATCGGTAGAATTATTTTCACAGCTTTAAAAACGCGGTAGTTTGAGGTTCCGATATGGCTGCAAATAACATTGACAGTTTTCACGCTATGACAGTCATTTATGCATCATTTTAAAGCATTATGATTGCACTTTAATATGGTATATCATTTGTAGCATAATGTGTATTTTTACAAATTGGTCAATTTGATAGATCGGTAGAATTATTGTTCTATGTTTAATAAACGCGGTAATCTGAAGTTCCGATATGGTTGCAATTAACTTTGGCAGTTTTCGTGCTAGGACAGTCGTTTATGCACCATTTTAAAACATTAAAATTGCCACTTGTTTGGTATATAATTTATTGCATAATGTATTTTTAGAAAACGGCCAATTGGATAAATCGGTAGAATTATTTTCCCAGGTTTAAAAACGCGGTAATTTGAGGTTCCGATATGGTTGTGAATAACTTTGACAGTTTTCATGCTATGACAGTCATTTATGCATCATTTTAAAGCATTACAGTTGCACTTTGTTTTTGTGTATAATTTGTGGCATAATGAATTTTTACAAAAATTGGATAGATCGGTATATTTATTGGTACAGGTTTAAAAATGCGGTAATTTAAGGCCCCGATATAGTTGCAAACAACTTTTATAGTTTTCATGTTATAACAGTCGTTTATACATCTTTTTATTGCATTTTAGTTGCCATTTGTTTTGGTATATAATTTATTGCATAATGTATTTTTAGAAGATGGCCAATTGGATAGATCGATAGAATTATTTTCCCAGTGCACTTTATTTTGGTGTATAATTTGTGGCATAATGAATTTTTACAAAAATTGGATAGATCGGTATTATTATTGCTACAGGTTCAAAATGCGGTAATTTAAGGCTCCGATATGGGTGCAAATAACTTTTATAGTTTTCATGTTATAACAGTCGTTTATATATCTTTTTATTGCATTATAGTTGCCATTTGGTATATAATTTATTCCGTAATATATTTTTGGAAAATGGCCAATTGGATAGATCGGTAGAATTATTTTCACAGCTTTAAAAAACGCGGTAGTTTGAGGTTCCGATATGGCTGCAAATAACATTGACAGTTTTCACGCTATGACAGTCATTTATGCACCATTTTAAAGCATTATGATTGCACTTTAATATGGTATATCATTTGTAGCATAATGTGTATTTTTACAAATTGGTCAATTTGATAGATCGGTACAATTATTGTTCTATGTTTAATAAACGCAGTAATCTGAGGTTCCGATATGGTTGCAATTAACTTTGGCAGTTTTCGTGCTAGGACAGTCGTTTATGCACCATTTTAAAGCATTAAAATTGCCATTTGTTTTGGTATATAATTTATTGCATAATGTATTTTTAGAAAATGGTCAATTGGATAGATCGGTAGAATTATTTTCCCAGGTTTAAAAAGGCGGTAATTTGAGGTTCCGATATGGTCGTGAATAACTTTGACAGTTTTCATGCTATGACAGTCATTTATGCATCATTTTAAAGCATTATGATTGCACTTTAATTTGGTATCTCATTTGTGGCACAATGTGTTCGTCTAAAAAATGGTCAATTTGAAGGATCGATAGAATTATTGTTCTATGTTTAAAAACGCGGTAATTTGAGGTTCCGATATGGTTGCAAATAACTTTGACAGTTTTCATGCTAGGGCAATAGTTTATGCATCATTTTAAAGCATTACAGTTGCACTTTATTTTGGTGTATAATTTGTGGCATAATGAATTTTTACAAAAGTTGGATAGATCGGTATATTTATTGGTACAGGTTTAAAAATGCGGTAATTCAAGGCTCCGATATGGTTGCAAATAACTTTTATAGTTTTCATGTTATAACAGTCGTTTATATATCTTTTTATTGCATTATAGTTGCCATTTGTTTTGGTATATAATTTATTGCATAATATATTTTTAGAAAATTGCCAATTGGATAGATCGGTAGAATTATTTTCACAGCTTTAAAAAGGCGGTAATTTGAGGTTTCGATATGGTTGCAAATAAAATTGACAGTTTTCATGCTATGACAGTCATTTATGCATCATTTTAAAGCATTATGATTGCACTTTAATATGGTATATAATTTGTAGCATAATGTGTGTTTTTACAAATTGGTCAATTTGATAGATCGGTAGAATTATTGTTCTATGTTTAATAAAAGCAGTAATCTGAGGTTCCGATATGGTTGCAATTAACTTTGACAGTTTTCGTGCTAGGACAGTCGTTTATGCACCATTTTAAAGCATTAAAATTGCCATTTGTTTTGGTATATAATTTATTGCATAATGTGTTTTTAGAAAACGGCCAATTAGATAAATCGGTAGAATTATTTTCCCAGGTTTAAAAACGCGGTAATTTGAGGTTCCGATATGGTTGTGAATAAGTTTGACAGTTTTCATGCTAGGACAATAGTTTATGCATCATTTTAAAGCATTACAGTTGCACTTTATTTTGGTGTATAATTTGTGGCATAATGAATTTTACAAAAGTTGGATAGATCGGTATATTTATTGGTACAGGTTTAAAAATGCGGTAATTCAAGGCTCCGATATGGTTGCAAATAACTTTTATAGTTTTCATGTTATAACAGTCGTTTATATATCTTTTTATTGCATTATAGTTGCCATTTGTTTTGGTATATAATTTATTGCATAATATATTTTTAGAAAATTGCCAATTGGATAGATCTGTAGAATTATTTTCACAGCTTTAAAAACGCGGTAATTTGAGGTTCCGATATGGTTGCAAATAACATTGACAGTTTTCATGCTATGACAGTCATTTATGCTTCATTTTAAAGCATTATGTAATGAACAAACGTTCTTGTGAGTGTGTCTGGTTAGGAATAAAGCAGAAACTACCATAAATTATTACGGCATCACATTGAGATGGTAAATGTTATTGACGAATTTTGCTCTTTGTCAAGATAACATGACTATAGGAGCCATTGCTAATGCTAGCGATCAGTCGGGTGGGGTGGGATTCTTGTCCTTGAAATCTCACTTGTCAATAACTAACTTTGCTACATAAATGTTGTTATAGACTCCTAAATAACCTAAATGGATAGGAATTGATCATAACAAAAAAAGATAGAATGTAAACCCCTTATTTAGATCAAAATTAACGGAAAATTTAAAGCAAACACATAAATCGAAACTTAAAAAAAAACTTAACTAGATCTCTCCAAGATGTTGTTTGGTAGAGACGCGCCTCAAAACCCTCCCTGCCTATGATCTTAGTAGCGCTAAATAATATCCTAAGATCCCACTTTCAATTCACCTATACATCCACATCACATATCAGTAAGAAAAACTAAAATGTATTAGTGATACATAATATAATTCATTTTATTATTGAGAAAAAATCTATTCAGGAGTTGAAAAAACCCGACGAAATTCTTAAAGCTATCTTACATTACGGCCTTATTTATGTTATACAAAATTCTTAATTACGAAAGTATATAGACAAGTTTACAATGTTAGAAAAAGAAAACTTATATATGAGATGTTCCTAGTGGGACAATTCCTTAAAACATCTATTTGCTAACTGTGCCTTTGGAAAAAAAAACAAGTTAGAGGTGCGAAATTCGGCTGAGCCGAATCTTAAATACCCCTCCACCAGCTACGTTTATATTAAGACTTTCTAATTGGTAAAAATATTTGTAGAAATACAGTTATCCTCATGTTTTAAATTGAAAATCCCAAGAGTTAAACAGCTTAATCTATTACTTTAAATGATTTTCAAAATACATATATAATCTAAACAAATTGCTTAAGTGGCAACTAGTTAAATACGGTTAAAGTGCTTTCAGGGGCAGGACCTAGATATGACCAATTATAGTCCGATCGTAAAAATTCTTGAAGCTAAATTTCCTTGTACATATAAGCTATATTTCAGTAAAATTTTATATCTTATTCGTAATTTAGTAATTAGTAATGTGTGTTTAAGTGATTTTCGGAAGGGAACGTGAGAAAAGCTTAAATAGAATTTTTGTATACAAAACTAATATTGTGGCAAATTTGTATCAATAGCTTTATTTGGTAATGAGTAATGTGCGTTTAAGAGATTTTCGTAAAAGGACATTGTATGGTTGGACTAATCGTGAAAAAATGTTGAAATAACATTTATGTGTACAAAAATAGTATTAATGCCAAATATTTTATGGGTATCACTATTTCCTAATGAGTTATGTGCCTTTAAGTGTTTTCTGAAAGGCACCTTGTATAGCAGCTTTGATCAATTATGGACCGATAGGAAAACAATTTCACAGTAATATTTCTCTGTATATGAGCAATACTTCTGCCAAACTTTATAGTTAGTAATGAGTTATGAGCGTTTAAGTGATTTTCGGGAGGGGACCTTGTATGGGAGCTATGACCAATTATGGACCGATCGGAAAAAACTTTCACAGTAATATTTCTGTGCATATGGGCAATACTTATACCAAATTTTATATGGATATCTTAATTTAGTAATGAGTTATGAGCGTTTAAGTGATTTTCGGGAGGGGACCTTGTATGGGAGCTATGACCAATTATGGACCGATCGAAAAAAACTTTCACAGTAATATTTCTATGCATATGGGTAATACTTATACCAAATTTTATATGGATATCTTAATTTAGTAATGAGTTATGAGCGTTTAAGTGATTTTCGGGAGGGGACCTTGTATGGGAGCTATGACCAATTATGGACCGATCGGAAAAAACTTTCACAGTAATATTTCTGTGCATATGGGCAATACTTATACCAAATTTTATATGGATATCTTAATTTAGTAATGAGTTATGCGCGTTTATGTGATTTTCGGGAGGGGACCTTGTATGGGAGCTATGACCAATTATGGACCGATCGGAAAAAACTTTACACAGTAATATTTCTGTGCATATGGGCAATACTTATACCAAATTTTGTATGGATATCTTTATTTAGTAATGAGTTATGCGCGTTTAAGTGATTTTCGGGAGGGGACCTTGTATGGGAGCTATGTCCAATTATGGACCGATCCAGAAAATTTTTTCTCTGAATGAATTCTATTGACATAAGCTTTTAATTTGTAAAATTTTGTAAAGATATCAACATTGTGACGGAAGTTATTATCAAAAAACCCATTTTCCGGGATATGTACTTTTGTATGGGAGGTATATGAAATTATGGACCGATTCTGGCCATTTTCAGCAGGAATTGAGATCTTGTGTAGAAACGAATGTATGCCCAATTTTCATGGAATATCTTTTATAGTTTCGAGAAAATTACATCAGAATGCGTAAAAAATGCTTATTTTTTTTCGAGGTTGTTTCAAATTTTGGTTCTTAACTTTTCCCGGTGTAAACCGATTTTGCTCATTTTCCATACCAACTGCCTAGGACAATAATAAATATTTTGGGTTGAATTTCGTTAATTTTATTGCTTCGTGTTAACGTGAGAATGTTTTATACAGACAGACAGACAGACGGACGGACGGACGGACGGACAGACGGACATAGCTAAAT
>NW_023995736.1:60000-88233 GCF_015586225.1 Lucilia sericata | reverse complement strand
GAATTGTTGAGATCTCCCTAATGTTGCCAGTTTATATGACAAGCACACCTACAGACATTTATCTATTAGTAACATGAAAGTGGATACTTGTATCTAAACAACAAGTACTTGTGCTGGAGTCCTCTCTTCTAGTGAAACATTTTGATGTTGTTATTTGTTGTTCAACATTGATCGATTGAAATTGATGAATAAATTTCGAAAAAATTTCCCCCCAAAAAAACGAAAGAATATTGATTGTTGTTGTTGATGTTTCGGTATAAATTTATCTATTTTCTCCATTGTTTTCCTAACTTGGTTTTCTTTCAAACATTTCTCTACTCAAGATGGAACTAAACCAAAAAAAGACACAAAAACTTTAAATATGGTTCATATGACTAACTTGCAACAAATTTGCATGAAAACAAAAGGTGCATGTATTGTTGAAGGGGGCATGCATGATGTGGCATCTGTAACTTTAACATATAGACGAACAAATTTCATTTAATTCTATTTCGTTTTGTTTGATAAATATTTGAATTTAAATTTCAGTTGCTGCATAAACAAATCTGTTGTTGCAACTTCAGTTAGTAGTATTTAGATTTGTTGCAGATTTTTTTTCTCCTTCAGTTTCATTTTTATTTGATGCCAAAATGTCATTGTTACTAAAAGTAATAAATCACCATGTTAGAGTAGTTTGTACTTAAATGTTATTGATGTTTAATTTTTTTTGGTTCATGTTGTTTTTTTTCAGTTTCTTTTGTTGCAAATTCATTCATTTGATTTGAGTAAATAAGAATTCATTTATTATTATATTATTGATAAATTTAAATTAGGTTTAATGTAACGTTACTTGAAATAAGATTGTGAACGGAAACGAAAACTAGGTTCCCTGATAGAACAAAGACCAAAAAAGCCGATTTTTTAAAGAAAATCCGTGTGATCACAAAATAAGCCTATTTTTCAATTTAAACGTGTTTTAACAAAGAAAATCGATTTTTGAATGAAAATATGGGTGATCACAAAATAAGCTTATTTTTCGATTTAAACGTGTTTTAACGAAGTTATAAGCGATTAAAGGTTTCTTAGGTTTTCGACCACGAAAGTCGATTTTTGAATGAAAATATGGGTGATCACAAAATAACCCTATTTTTCGATTTAAACTTGTTTTAACGAAGTTATAAACGATTTTAAGTTTCTTAGGTTTTCGACCTAGAAAATAGATTTTGAATGGAAATATGGGTGATCACAAAATAAGCTTATTTTTCGATTTAAACGTGTTTTAAAATCGAATTTTGAATGAAATTATGAATGATCACAAAATAAGCTTATTTTTCAATTTAAACGTGTTTTAACGAAGTTATAAGCGATTTTAGGTTTCTTAGGTTTTCGACCAAGAAAATCGATTTTTGAATGAAAATATGGGTGATCACAAAATAAGCTTATTTTTCGATTTAAACGTGTTTTAACGAAGTTATAAACGATTTTAAGTTTCTTAGGTTTTCGACCAAAAATATCGATTTTTGAATGAACTTAAGGGTTATCACAAAATAAGCTTATTTTTCGATTTAAACGTGTTTTAACGAAGTTATGAACAATTTATGTTTCTTAGGTTTTCGACCTAGAAAATCGATTTTTGAATGAAATTATGGGTGATCACAAAATAAGCTTATTTTTCGATTTAAACGTGTTTTAACGAAGTTATAAGCGATTTTAGGTTTCTTAGGTTTTCGACCTAGAAAATCGATTTTTGAATGAAAATATGGGTGATCACAAAATAAGCTTATTTTTCGATTTAAACGTGTTTTAACGAAGTTATAAGCGATTTAAGGTGTCTTAGGTTTTCGACCAAGAAAATCGATTTTTGAATGAAAATATGGGTGAACACGAAATAAGCTTATTTTTCGATCTAAACGTGTTTTAACGAAGTTATAAGCGATTTAAGGTTTCTTAGGTTTTCGACCAAGAAAATCGATTTTTGAATGAAAATATGGGTGATCACAAAATAAGTTTATTTTTCGATTTAAACGTGTTTTAACGAAGTTGTGAACAATTTTATGTTTCTTAGGTTTTCGACCTAGAAAATCGATTTTTGAAATTATGCATGATCACAAAATAAGCTTATTTTTCGATTTAAACGTGTTTTAACGAAGTTATAAGCGATTTAAGGTTTCTTAGGTTTTCGACCAAGAAAATAGATTTTTGAATGAATATATGGGTGATCACAAAATTAGCTTATTTTTCGATTTAAACGTGTTTTAACGAAGTTATAAGCGATTTAGAGTTTCTTAGGTTTTAGACCAAGAAAATCGGTTTTTGAATGAAAATATGGGTGATCACAAAATAAGCTTATTTTTCGATTTAAACGTGTTTTAACGAAGTTATAAACGATTTCAAGTTTCTTAGGTTTTCGACCAAAAATATCGATTTTTGAATGAAATTATGGGTGATCACAAAATAAGCTTATTTTTCGATTTAAACGTGTTTTAACGAAGTTATGAACAATTTTATGTTTCTTAGGTTTTCGACCTAGAAAATCGAGTTTTGAATGAAATTATGGGTGATTACAAAATAAGCTTATTTTTCGATTTAAACGTGTTTTAACGAAGTTATAAGCGATTTAAGGTTTCTTAGGTTTTCGACCAAGAAAATCGATTTTTGAATGAAAATATGGGTGATCACAAAATAAGCTTATTTTTCGATTTAAACGTGTTTTAACGAAGTTATAAGCGATTTAAGGTTTCTTAGGTTTTCGACTAAGAAAATCGATTTTTGAATGAAAATATGGGTGATCACAAAATAAGCTTATTTTTCGATTTAAACGTGTTTTATAAGCGATTTAAGGTTTCTTAGGTATTCGACCTAGAAAATCAGTTTTTGAATAAAAATATGGGTTATCACAAAATAAGCTTATTTTTCGATTTAAACGTGTTTTAACGAAGCTATAAGCGATTTTAGGTTTCTTAGGTTTTCGACCTAGAAAATCGATTGTTGAATGAAATTATGGGTGATCTCAAAATAAGCTTATTTTTCAATTTAAACGTGTTTTAACGAAGTTATAAGCGATTTTAGGTTTCTTAGGTTTTCGACCAAGAAAATCGATTTTTGAATGAAAATATGGGTGATCACAAAATAAGCTTATTTTTCGATTTAAACGTGTTTTAACGAAGTTATAAGCGATTTAAGGTTTCTTAGGTTTTAGACCAAGAAAATCGATTTTTGAATGAATATATGGGTGATCACAAAATTAGCTTATTTTTCGATTTAAACGTGTTTTAACGAAGTTATAAGCGATTTAAGGTTTCTTAGGTTTTAGACCAAGAAAATCGGTTTTTGAATGAAAATATAGGTGATCACAAAATAAGCTTATTTTTCGATTTAAACGTGTTTTAACGAAGTTATAAACGATTTTAAGTTTCTTAGGTTTTCGACCAAAAATATCGATTTTTGAATGAAATTATGGGTGATCACAAAATAAGCTTATTTTTCGATTTAAACGTGTTTTAACGAAGTTATGAACAATTTTATGATTCTTGGGTTTTCGACCTAGAAAATCGAGTTTTGAATGAAATTATGGGTGATCACAAAATAAGCTTATTTTTCGATTTAAACGTGTTTTAACGAAGTTATAAACGATTTTAGGTTTCTTAGGTTTTCGACCTAGAAAATCGATTTTTGAATGAAATTATGGGTGATCACAAAATAGGCTTATTTTTCGATTTAAACGTGTTTTAACGAAGTTATAAGCGATTTTAGGTTTCTTAGGTTTTCGACCTAGAAAATAGAATTTTGAATGAAAATATGGGTGATCACAAAATAAGCTTATTTTTCAATTTAAACGTGTTTTAACGAAGTTATAAACGATTTTAGGTTTCTTATGTTTTCGACCAAGAAAATCGATTTTTGAATAAAAGTATGGGTGATCACAAAATAAGCTTATTTTTCGATTTAAACGTGTTTTAACGAAGTTATGAACAATTTTATGTTTCTTAGGTTTTCGACCTAGAAAATCGATTTTTGAATGAAATTATGGATGATCACAAAATAAGCTTATTTTTCGATTTAAACGTGTTTTAACGAAGTTATAAGCGGTTGAAGGTTTCTTAGGTTTTCGACCAAGAAAATCGATTTTTGAATGAATATATGGGTGATCACAAAATTAGCTTATTTTTCGATTTAAACGTGTTTTAACGAAGTTATAAGCGATTTAAGGTTTCTTAGGTTTTCGACCAAGAAAATCAATTTTTGAATGAAAATATGGATGATCACAAAATAAGCTTATTTTTCGATTTAAACGTGTTTTAACGAAGTTATAAGCGATTTTAGGTTTCTTAGGTTTTCGACCTAGAAAATAGAATTTTGAATGAAAATATGGGTGATCACAAAATAAGCTTATTTTTCAATTTAAACGTGTTTTAACGAAGTTATAAGCGATTTAAGGTTTTCTTAGGTTTTCGACCAAGAAAATCGATTTTTGAATGAAAATATGGGTGATCACATATTTAAACGTGTTTTAACGAAGTTATAAGCGATTTTAGGTTTCTTAGGTTTTCGACCTAGAAAATCAGTTTTTGAATGAAAATATGGGTGATCACAAAATAAGCTTATTTTTCAATTTAAACGTGTTTTAACGAAGTTATAAACGATTTTAGGTTTCTTAGGTTTTCGACCAAGAAAATCGATTTTTGAATGAAAATATGGGTGATCACATATTTAAACGTGTTTTAACGAAGCTATAAGCGATTTTAGGTTTCTTAGGTTTTCGACCTAGAAAATCGATTGTTGAATGAAATTATGGGTGATCACAAAATAAGCTTATATTTCGATTTAAACGTGTTTTAACGAAGTTATAAGCGATTTTAGGTTTCTTAGGTTTTCGACCAAGAAAATCGATTTTTGAATGAAAATATGGGTGATCACAAAATAAGCTTATTTTTCGATTTAAACGTGTTTTAACGAAGTTATAAGCGATTTAAGGTTTCTTAGGTTTTAGACCAAGAAAATCGATTTTTGAATGAATATATGGGTGATCACAAAATTAGCTTATTTTTCGATTTAAACGTGTTTTAACGAAGTTATAAGCGATTTAAGGTTTCTTAGGTTTTAGACCAAGAAAATCGGTTTTTGAATGAAAATATGGGTGATAACAAAATAAGCTTATTTTTCGATTTAAACGTGTTTTAACGAAGTTATAAACGATTTTAAGTTTCTTAGGTTTTCGACCAAAAATATCGATTTTTGAATGAAATTATGGGTGATCACAAAATAAGCTTATTTTTCGATTTAAACGTGTTTTAACGAAGTTATGAACAATTTTATGATTCTTAGGTTTTCGACCTAGAAAATCGATTTTTGAATGAAATTATGGGTGATCACAAAATAGGCTTATTTTTCGATTTAAACGTGTTTTAACGAAGTTATAAGCGATTTTAGGTTTCTTAGGTTTTCGACCTAGAAAATAGAATTTTGAATGAAAATATGGGTGATCACAAAATAAGCTTATTTTTCAATTTAAACGTGTTTTAACGAAGTTATAAACGATTTTAGGTTTCTTATGTTTTCGACCAAGAAAATCGATTTTTGAATGAAAATATGGGTGATCACAAAATAAGCTTATTTTTCGATTTAAACGTGTTTTAACGAAGTTATGAACAATTTTATGTTTCTTAGGTTTTCGACCTAGAAAATCGATTTTTGAATGAAATTATGGATGATCACAAAATAAGCTTATTTTTCGATTTAAAAGTGTTTTAACGAAGTTATAAGCGATTGAAGGTTTCTTAGGTTTTCGACCAAGAAAATCGATTTTTGAATGAAAATATGGGTGATCACAAAATAAGCTTATTTTTCAATTTAAACGTGTTTTAACGAAGTTATAAGCGATTTAAGGTTTTTTTATGTTTTCGACCTAGAAAATGGATTTTTGAATGAAAATATGGGTGATCACAAAATAAACTTATTTTTCAATTTAAACGTGTTTTAACGAAGTTATAAGCGATTTAAGGTTTCTTAGATTTCGACATAGAAAATCGATTTTTGAACTAAAATATGGGTGATCACAAAATAAGCTTATTTTTCGATTTAAACGTGTTTTAACGAAGTTATAAGCGATTTAAGGTTTTTTTATGTTTTCGACCTAGAAAATCGATTTTTGAATGAAATTATGGGTGATCACAAAATAAGCTTTTTTCAATTTAAACGTGTTTTAACGAAGTTATAAGCGAGTTAAGGTTTTTTATGTTTTCGACCAGAAAATCGATTTTTGAATGAAAATACAGGTGATCACAAAATAAGCTTATTTTTCGATTTAAACGTGTTTTAACGAAGTTATAAGCGATTTAAGGTTTCTTAGGTTTTCGACCAAGAAAATCGATTTTTGAATGAAAATATGGGTGATCACAAAATAAGCTTATTTTTCGATTTAAACGTGTTTTAACGAAGTTATAAGCGATTTAAGGTTTCTTAGGTTTTCGACCTAGAAAAACGATTTTTGAATGAAAATATGGGTGATCACAAAATAAGCTTATTTATCGATTTAAACGTGTTTTAACGAAGTTATAAGCCATTTTAAGTTTCTTATGTTTTCGACCTAGAAAATCTATTTTTGAATGAAAATATGGGTGATCACAAAATAAGCTTATTTTTCGATTTAAACGTGTTTTAACGAAGTTATAAGCGATTTAAGGTTTCTTAGGTTTTCGACTAAGAAAATCTATTTTTGAATGAAAATATGGGTGATCACAAAATAAGCTTATTTTTCGATTTAAACGTGTTTTAACGAAGTTATAAGCGATTTAAGGTTTCTTAGGTTTTCGACTAAGAAAATCGATTTTTGAATGAAAATATGGGTGATCACAAAATAATCTTATTTTTCAATTAAAACGTGTTTTAACGAAGTTATAAGCGATTTAAGGTTTCTTAGGTTTTCAATCAAGAAAATCAGTTTTTGAATGAAAATATGGGCAATCACAAAATAAGCTTATTTTTCAATTTAAACGTGTTTTAACGAAGTTATAAGCGATTTAAGGTTTCTTAGGTTTTCGACCTACAAAATCGATTTTTGAATGAAAATATGGGTGATCACAAAATAAGCTTATTTTTCAATTTAAACGCGTTTTAACGAAGTTATAAGCGATTTAAAGTTTCTTAGGTTTTCGACTAAGAAAATCTATTTTTGAATGAAAATATGGGTGATTACAAAATAAGCTTATTTTTCAATTTAAACGCGTTTTAACGAAGTTATAAGCGATTTAAAGTTTCTTGGGTTTTCGACCAAGAAAATCGATTTTTGAATGAAAATATGGGTGATCACAAAATGAGCTTATTTTTCAATTTAAACGTGTTTTAACCAAGTTATAAACGATTTTAGGTTTTTTAGGTTTTCGACCTAAATCGATTTTTGAATGAGATTAAGGGTGATCACAAACTAAGCTTATTTTTCGATCGATTTTTGAATGAAAATATGGGTGATCACAAAATAAGCTTATTTATCGATTTAAACGTGTTTTAACGAAGTTATAAGCGATTTAAAGTTTCTTAGGTTTTCGACCTAGAAAATCGTTTTTTGAATGAAATTATGGGTGATCACAAAATAAGCTTATTTTTCAATTTAAACGTGTTTTAACGAAGTTATAAGCGATTTAAGGTTTTCTTAGGTTTTCGACCTAGAAAATCGAATTTTGAATGAAAATATGGTTGATCACAAAGTAGGCTTATTTTTCGATTTAAACGTGTTTTAACGAAGTTATAAGCGATTTAAGGTTTTTTATACCCACCATCAAAAAAGATGGGGGGTATATTGATTTTGTCATTCCGTTTGTAACACATCGAAATATTGGTCATAGACCCATAAAAGTATATATATTCTGGGTCCTCATTAAATTCTAACTCGATCTAGCCATGTCTGTCCGTCTGTCCGTCCGTCTGTCTGTCTGTCTGTTGAAAGCACGATAGAGTCCCAATGGAAAGAGCTAGAGGGTTGAAATTTTACATAAATATTTCTAACAGGTAAGGTTTGTTTGGTATTGAAAATGGGCAATATCGGTCCACATTTTCTGATAGCCCCCATACAAGTGGCCCCTCGAAAAGCAGCTTTAACAGCCATAACTTGTTTAAAAATACGAATATAGCGATAAAATTCGGCATATGGAAGTTTCTTATGATCCAAAATCATTATGCAAAATTTTATGAGGATCGGTTCATAATTGACCCTACCCCCCATATAAGGTCCCCTTCAGAAAATGACTTTAACGCTCATTACTGGCTTAAAAATACTAGTATATAGATGAAATTCGACATAAGTAAGTTTCATACGAGTCAAAATCTATCTAAAAAATTTTATGAGGATCGGTCCATGATTGACTCTACCCCCCATATAAGGTCCCCTTTAGAAAATGACTGCAACGCTCATTAATGGCTTAAAAATACGAGTGTAGCGATGAAATTCGACACAAATAAATTTAATACGAACCAAATTCTATCTACCAAATTATATTAGGATCGACCCATAATTGACCCTACCCCCTATATAAGGTCCCCTTCAGAAAATTACTTTAACGCTTATAACTGGCCTAAAAAATACGAGTATATAGATGAAGTTCGACATAAGTAAGTTTCATTCTAGTCAAACGAGGTTTGATGGTGGGTATATAAGATTCGGCATTGCCGAATATAACACTCTTACTTGTTATGTTTTCGACCTAGAAAATCGATATTTGAATGAAAATATGGGTGATCACAAAATAAGCTTATTTTTCAATTTAAACGTGTTTTAACGAAGTTAAAAGCGATTTAAGGTTTCTTAGGTTTTCGACCTAGAAAATCGATTTTTGAATGAAAATATGGGTGATCACAAAATAAGCTTATTTTTCAATTTAAACGTGTTTTAACGAAGTTATAAGCGATTTAAAGTTTCTTAGGTTTTCGACCAAGAAAATCGATTTTTGAATGAAAATATGGGTGATCACAAAATAAGCTTATTTTTCGATTTAAACGTGTTTTAACGAAGTTATAAGCGATTTAAGGTTTCTTAGGTTTTCGACTAAGAAAATTGATTTTTGAATGAAAATATGGGTTATCACAAAATAAGCTTATTTTTCGATTTAAACGGGTTTTAACGAAGTTATAAGCGATTTAAGGTTTCTTAGGTTTTCAATCAAGAAAATCAGTTTTTGAATGAAAATATGGGCGATCACAAAATAAGCTTATTTTTCAATTTAAACGTGTTTTAACGAAGTTATAAGCGATGTAAAGTTTCTTTGGTTTTCGACCAAGAAAATCGATTTTTGAATGAAATTATGGGTGATCACAAAATAAGCTTATTTTTCAATTTAAACGTGTTTTAACGAAGTTATAAGCGATTTTAAGTTTCTTAGGTTTTCGACCTAGAAAATCGATTTTTGAATGGAAATTATGGGTGATCACAAAATAAGCTTATTTTTCGATTTAAACGTGTTTTAACGAAGTTATAAGCGATTTAAAGTTTCTTAGGTTTTCGACCTAGAAAATCGTTTTTTGAATGAAATTATGGGTGATCACAAAATAAGCTTATTTTTCAATTTAAACGTGTTTTAACGAAGTTATAAGCGATTTAAGGTTTTCTTAGGTTTTCGACCTAGAAAATCGAATTTTGAATGAAAATATGGGTGATCACAAAGTAGGCTTATTTTTCGATTTAAACGTGTTTTAACGAAGTTATAAGCGATTTAAGGTTTTTTATGTTTTCGACCTAGAAAATCGATATTTGAATGAAAATATGGGTGATCACAAAATAAGCTTATTTTTCAATTTAAACGTGTTTTAACGAAGTTAAAAGCGATTTAAGGTTTCTTAGGTTTTCGACCTAGAAAATCGATTTTTGAATGAAAATATGGGTGATCACAAAATAAGCTTATTTTTCAATTTAAACGTGTTTTAACGAAGTTATAAGCGATTTAAAGTTTCTTAGGTTTTCGACCAAGAAAATCGATTTTTGAATGAAAATATGGGTGATCACAAAATAAGCTTATTTTTCGATTTAAACGTGTTTTAACGAAGTTATAAGCGATTTAAGGTTTCTTAGGTTTTCGACTAAGAAAATTGATTTTTGAATGAAAATATGGGTTATCACAAAATAAGCTTATTTTTCGATTTAAACGTGTTTTAACGAAGTTATAAGCGATTTAAGGTTTCTTAGGTTTTCAATCAAGAAAATCAGTTTTTGAATGAAAATATGGGCGATCACAAAATAAGCTTATTTTTCAATTTAAACGTGTTTTAACGAAGTTATAAGCGATGTAAAGTTTCTTTGATTTTCGACCAAGAAAATCGATTTTTGAATGAAAATATGGGTGATCACAAAATAAGCTTATTTTTCAATTTAAACGTGTTTTAACGAAGTTATAAGCGATTTTAAGTTTCTTAGGTTTTCGACCTAGAAAATCGATTTTTGAATGGAAATTATGGGTGATCACAAAATAAGCTTATTTTTCAATTTAAACGTGTTTTAACGAAGTTATAAGCGATTTTAAGTTTCTTAGGTTTTCGACCTAGAAAATCGATTTTTGAATGAAAATATGGGTGATCACAAAATAACGTGTTTTAACGAAGTTATAAGCGATTTAAGGTTTCTTAGGTTTTCGACCAAAAAAAATCGATTTTTGAATGAAAATATGGGTGATCACAAAATAAGCTTATTTTTCGATTTAGACGTGTTTTAACGAAGTTATAAGCGATTTAAGGTTTCGTAGGTTTTCGACCTAGAAAATCGATTTTTTAATGAAAATATGGGTGATCACGAAATAACCTTATTTTTCAATTTAAACGTGTTTTAACGAAGTTATAAGCGATTTAAAGTTTTTTTATGTTTTCGACCTAGAAAATCGATTTTTGAATGAAAATATGGGTGATCACAAAATAACCTTATTTTTCGATTTAAACTTGTTTTAACGAAGTTATAAGCGATTTAAGGTTTCTTAGGTTTTCGACCAAGAAAATCGATTTTTGAATGAAATTATGGATGATCACAAAATAAGCTTATTTTTCGATTTAAACGTGTTTTAACGAAGTTATAAGCGATTTTAAGTTTCTTAGGTTTTCGACCTAGAAAATCGATTTTTGAATGAAAATATGGGTGGTCACCAAATAAGCTTATTTTTCAATTTAAACGTGTTTTAACATAGTTATAAGCGATTTAAGGTTTCTTAGGTTTTCGACCAAAAAAAATCGATTTTTGAAGGAAAATATAGGTGATCACAAAATAAGCTTATTTTTCAATTTAAACGTGTTTTAACAAAGTTATAAGCGATTTAAGGTTTCTTAGGTTTTCAACCATGAAAATCGATTTTTGAAGGAAAATATAGGTGATCACCAAATAAGCTTATTTTTCAATTTAAACGTGTTTTAACAAAGTTATAAGCGATTTAAGGTTTCTTAGGTTTTCGACCAAAAAAAATCGATTTTTGAAGGAAAATATAGGTGATCACAAAATAAGCTTATTTTTCAATTTAAACGTGTTTTAACAAAGTTATAAGCGATTTAAGGTTTCTTAGGTTTTCGACCAAGAAAATCGATTTTTGAATGAAAATATAGGTGATCACAAAATAACCCTATTTTTCGATTTAAACGTGTTTTAACGAAGTTATAAGCGATTTTAGGTTTTTCCAGATTCAGTTTATGAGACTTCAGTTATTTAGTTTTAATTGCTGGGAATATTTTTGTTTGTGGGAAATAAAGAAAATATTTTTTTTTTACATTCTCAATATTGCAATTAAATTTTTCTAAAATTTCACATTAATTATCTTTTTATAAAACAATGTTGTTGTTGTTTTTTTCGACTTACACAAAATGTGGGAAGCGTTATGCAGTTTGATTTTGATTTCTTTAAATATTTTCTCAAAATAAAATTTTAAATTATTCAAATGCATAAAGACGGGTTGGGTTGCAACAGCAAAGGGGAATCTTAAACAACCACCAACTCATGCATGCAGTCAGTCAAGTCACTCACTCACTTAAGCACTTACCAACTTACACCCTCCTACATGAAAATGTCTTGTTTTAAGTAGTTTTATATGAAAAGTAATTTTCTTATAAGAAAGACTTGATCTAGAAAATCAGATAAGAAGACGACACTCTTTAAGATTCCCACATTTGGTGGAAGTTGTTGTTGTTTTTAAAGTTGGTGGTTGATTTTTTTAACAAGATTTGTGGCATAAACTATTACAAACAATAGAATTTTTTGTAAGAAAATTTCTCAAGCTAGTTTATGGTTGGTTTAATTTAATGGCAACAACAAAATGATATTTAAGAAAATGCATATTTATGGGGGCCTCTGCTCTAAAAAAAAGCCTGCATGTGGAAAAATCATTATTATTTCAATTACATACGAGTCTACAGGTCCATAAATTAATGTTAATATTGTCAATATTTTGTTATGTCTGATTATTAAAACTATATTTATGTAGATTAGTTTACCAGCAATTCACTTCTTAGACTCCTTAGACTGGTCATATTTCAATAAACTGTAAACATGCCAACATCACCATCATCAACATCAACAGCAGCGGCAGCAACAGTATGAGTTACTTGCCACTCTATACTCTATGATTAACAACAATTTCCCCAAACAGCCAACCAACCAACCAGCTAATGGAGGAGCTGCTAGCAACCATTTGAATGTTGAGCTCCAAACATGTAACTGAACTAAATCTTAGCAAGTAATAAAAAAATATATATAATATTGTTAATAATACACAAAAATATATAATTTAATATCACTTTGAAAAACAGCAAAAAGAAGTTTGCCACAGCAAAACTGCATACAAACTCTAGCGGAGTTTGTAAAATTGTTAAGCACGTAAATCATAATCAAGAAATAAAAGCAAAAAGTATGAAAATCAGGTGAGCAGGCTATAGTCAGCAACTTAAAAAATTAAGCTTAAAGTAAAAACACCTCAACCATTTATAGCTCAACTTAAAAAACAGTTGCTCCTCTGCTCAAAATCAATTTTATAACATTACTTTTCGTTTTGTTTGAGATCAATAAAACTGATCAAAAGATTTAAATTTCTTGCCATAATTCATATTGCCACAAAAAACTGTAACCATTAAACTCTTAACCATTAAGACCCAGTTTATAATTTTAAAAGTTTTTAACTAAAATCATTGCTGCTGCTGATAAATAACAATAAAAAAACGACAAAATTATGATGTGTAAATCATGGCGGTAATACTTTAACGGCTCATATACCATCAACATTTTAACACACACACACATGGACACTATATGTTTTTTGAAAAGTTTAAACAAAAAAGAAATTGTTAAAAAAAACTAAACATAAAACTAAAATTGTTCCATCACCATAAACATTTTAAACTTCTTGGATTTCTTTAGATATTCATACATATTTATGAATTTGTACGTATTTATGCAAAATTTTAAAAATATGGATAAAAATCCGGCACATATAGTAAGAGTAACTACTCCCATATAACACCATTTGGAAATTTTCCGTAGCTAAACAGAGATTCTAGGTTTGAAGTTTAACTGGAGCTAGTATCAAATGAAACACGATTATAATAAGAGCGACAAGTGAAGCTTAACAAGAACTTCTTGAGGATCTTAATGGGGACTACAATTGAAGTTTAATCGATATGATAGAATTTAAATTAAAACTATATAAAGATTAAAGTTAAACTGTGACTATATAATAACTATGAATAAAGCTTAACTGTGACCACGATTAGGGCTAAAATACGTTAATATATAAAACTTCGATGAGACTACGATTGGAGCTGAATTGAAACTATATAAGAGATTACGATTGAAGCTAAACGGAAACTACGATTAAATTTCCACTGGGACCATATAAAAAGCTACGATTAAAGCTAAACTGGAGCTGAAATAGAACTATATTAAAAGCTTTGATTAAAGCTAAACGGGGCGACTATGCAAATAACTATGCATTGAATCTAAACTAGAACATCGGTTGGATCTAAACGGGGACTATATAAAGAGCTACGATTAAAGCTAAACTATGACTATATTATAACTACGAGCTAATGTTAACACTAACCACGATTGGAGCTTTTATTAAAGCTAAACTAAGACTATAATTAATACGAATAAAGCCAAACGAAAACCATAATTAGAGCTGAAATAGAACATTAACAAAAGTTTTCATTAAAGTTTAACTGAGACTGCAATTGAAGCTGGACTGAAACTGGGTCCAAACCGAATCTATGTAAAGAACTTTTATAAAAACTAAATTGGGGCTATAATGGGAGCTAAACCCTGCCTATATAATGACCATGCTAGAACCATAACTGAAGCTAAAATATGACTGTATAAAGAGCTTTTATTAAAGCGATTGCAGCTCAACTGGAACTACATAACGGGTTACGATTGAAGCTAAAAGGGAACTACACAAATAACTATATATTGCAGCTAAACTAAAACTTCGATAAGATCTTAACGGGGACTATATAAAGAACCTTAGTAAAAAAAAAAAAAAAAAAAGAACCATAGTAAAAGGTAAACTCAGACTGCAACATGAGTATAAACTGGGACTATATATGACTATATTATAACTACGAACTAATGTTAATAGTAACCACGATTGAAGCTAAATTGTGACTATATAAAAAGCTTTGATTAAAGCTTAACTGAAACTGTATAACGACTACGAATAAAGCCAAACTGGAACCATAATTAGAGCTGAGATAGAACTATATACAAAGCTTTGAAAGCTTAACAGAGACTGCGATTGAAGAAGAACTCGAATTACGTAACGATTGGAATCAAACTATGTAAAGAATTTTAATAAAAGCTAAACTATTGCTACTATTGAAGCTAAACCGTGATTATATAATGACCAAACTGGAACCACAATTGGAGCCAAAATAGGACTGAATAAGCTTTTATTAAAGCGATTGGAGCTGAACTGGAACTTAATAACGAGTTACGATTTAAGTTAAACGGGAAGTATACAAATAAAATATATATTGAAGCTAGACTAGAACTTCAATTAGATCTAAAAGGGGACTAAAAATGCACTTCAGTAAAAGCAAAACTGGGGCTTCAATAAGAGCCAAACTGGTATTATATAAAAAACTACGCTTAAAGCTTAACTGAAACTGTATAATGACTACGAATAATGCTTAACTGGAACCACTATTGGAGCTGTGATAGGGCTATATGAAAAGCTTTGATTAAAGCTGAACTGAGACTGAGCGATTGAAGCAGAACTACCTAATGGTTGGATCCAAACGGGATCTATGTAAAGAACTTTTATAAAACCTAAACTGGGGCTATATAATAACCTAGAACCACAATTGGAGCTAAAATAGGACTGTATAAAGAACTTTTATTAAAGCTATTGGAGCCGAACTGAAAGCTAAAACATGGCTATTTAATGACTCCAAATAAAGCTTCAATTTTGGAGCTATAATAAGACTATATACATAAACAACTTTGATTGAAGCTAAGCTGAGACAACGCTTGGATATGAACTGGAACATGACGAGTTACAATTAAAGCTAAAGTATACATAAAGCATACACTACAAACGTGAACTATATATAGGACGGCAATTAAAACTAAATTGGGATTATACAAAGAGCTTTGTTTACAGTTAAAATGGGACTATAAAAAGAGTTCTCATTGGATCTAAGGCGAAAAACACCGATTACGGCTAAACTGGGAGTACGATTAGATCTAAACTGCGGTTATATGAAGAAATACGTTTGGGACTATATTAAGAGCTACGATTGAAGAAACTTGACCATATAAATAGCTACTATTAAACCTTTAATACAACTACAATCTGAGCTAAACCAGAACTATATAAGGAGCTTTAGTCAAAACTTAAAGGTTACTATGATTAGAACTGAATTAGAACTACAGAAAGAGCTGTGACTAAAACTCTACTGGGACTATATAGAGAGCAATTGAAACTAAACTGAATTGAAACTAAACTGGAACTTTAAAAAAAGCTTCGATTAAAGCTTAACTATGATATATAGAGCTTTGACTGGGACTAAAATTTATGAGGAACAACGATAGAATTTAAATTGCGACAACGATTAGAGCCAAACTTTGGCTATATAAAGAACTATGATTTAGGACTATTTAACTTCAACTGGAACTATGATTAGAACTAAACTGGTAACAGCTTCAGTTGAAAATTAACTACAGAGCTGAAGTAGAAATTCATTCGCGTGTTTGTTTAAATCGCTTATTCGAGGTTTCACCTTAATCTGCTAAGGATCATACAATCATACATATTTTCCATCAAAATGGACTTTTTTTTAAATTAAGCTTATTTTGTGATCATCGATTTAGCAGGAACTAAAGGAGGACTAAACACAATTTCCATTTGGGTTTTTACTTCGAAAACATACAGCATTAACGTGCTTGTATTGGCATCTGTAGTTATACTCCAAGAGCCACCAAATATGTATCTTGTGGTTGTCTGTCTGTATGAAAGTATATAAGTCTATATTTGAAAATGGATGAATGCATAAATGCTGTTTAAATTATGTGCTTTCGCTGTGTGTGTGTGTGCACAAAACTGAAAAAAGAAAATAATCTGAAACGAATTTATCATAAAACGTGCATAAATTGACATCATATGCAGCAACCAATAACTGCTGTTTAGTTTGCTGTTATTTTAAGCGCTCCTCTCCACCGATCTCCTCTAGATAGTAGTGCCGTGGCAATAAGTTTTCTTTAGAGTTAGCTTAAAGCTTTCCAATTCAATTGAAATGCTGTAGTTTGGTTTTTCTGTTTCTTGTTGCTGTTGTATTTAAACGGGGCCAGTTGTAAAAAAAAAACCAAAGCACTTTTACAAGGTGTGTTTCGCTTGATTTGTCCATATTAGAAATATGAAATAGAAATGCAAAGATCAAATAGACCAAAACTGAAAACATAGTAAAATATTTTTAATGGTGGTTACTCCAGAGCGTTAAGAGATTATCCAGTAGGATAAAATGCTATTAAGGAACCAGTTTGAAAGGTTTTTTTGTCGTCGTTGTGGTTGATTGTTTTTCTTTAATTTTTTTTTATGTTTAAGGAAAAGTTAAGTAGGGAGTAACCGTTTACACTGGGAAGAAATTTATTATATTAGAAAATAATATTACAGAACTACGATCGAAATCTACAGAGGACCTTGACTATATAGAAAACTACTATTAAAACTCAACGGCGACTTTAAGAAGATTGCTGTGAATCGTGGTCCTTTTATATTGAATTTTTTCTCTAAATTTTGCTTCTTTTTAAGTCCAATTATAGCTCTGAATTTGTTATACTTTTCATATCAAATTCTTGATTTAAAGTTCGGATCTTAGAACTTTAATTTTTTAAATTTCTTCATTTGTATCATCTGTTTACTGAAAATTTCTCTAAGTGTTAACATTTTAAACTTTAATATAGATTTTTCCAATCTACTCTTTAAAAAGCCACTTACACACAATATTGAATTTCTGATTGTTAGTTCGTTCAGCTTAAATAGACTCGAGAAACAATAAATTATTAAAACTACTTTCATCGTTCTGTTGCTCCAATAAAATTTGCTCGTTGAATGGAAAAGCGTGCAATATTAATAACTATAAAAAATCAAAGAAAAAATCTTAAAGAAAAAACAAAAGAAATTATTGCTCCATAATAAAAAGAGATAAATGGAAAAATAGTTTTTCATATCAAATTTTTATTACAAACTGATTTTTTCCGTTTAGTTTTATAGCTTTTCAGCAACACACCAAAAGTTATGTGTTGCTGAAATTTGGTTAACTCCCTCCGGTTTTAAGGCACAACTCTATTTGTATAGCTGAGTGAAAGTTAGCATTTCCAGTAGCACAATTTTTTTTTTTTGCAACATGCATATGCTATTACTTACTATGCTTTCAATTTGCATATTTGTTTTCTATATTTTAGCCTGAACAGTAGTTTACCATAAAACTGTTGCTTTAATTTCATTTCTAACATACTTTTCTACTTGGGAATTTAAGTTTTCTTTTTTTTTTTTGTAAATTTATTTCTTAGCAATTTTGCTATTTAAGTTTTGCCACCCGTTAAGTAGCACAAGACCGTTAAATAATGCGTGTAGTCAAATTCCTTGAAAGTTTAATTAGTCTTCTGCGCTTGATTTGCTATGAAATTCTAAACTTCAATTAAACTAAACTAAAATGGTATTTTTACAAATTTATGCGCTTCTAATAACAGCTATTACACTTTTTAATACTTTAACGACAACAATAACAACAACAATTCCTCTGCATTTGGTCATAAACGGTTGTAGTTGAAGTCAGTTAGTAAAGGAAAAAAAAGAAAAACTTGAATAAAATCATTATAATTCAGACAAAAAGATCATGTTGTTTTGTAAGCGAGGGTAGGGTGAGAAATTAAAGCAATAGTCCTGAAGAAATTTTTAAATATCGAATCGAGAATCTTCTTTTATAAATAATTCTCATTGAGAATCAGACAGAAAGACAGATAGAAAGACAGATAGACAGACAGAGAGACAGACAAATAGACAGACAAATAGACAGACAGACAGAAAGACAGAAAGAAAGCAAGAAAAACAGGAAGACACACAGACAGAAAGACAGGAAGACACTCAGATAGATAGATAGATAGATAGATAGATAGATAGATAGATAGATAGATAGATAGATAGATAGATAGATAGATATAGATAGATAGATAGATAGATAGATAGATAGATAGATAGATAGATAGATAGATAGATAGATAGATAGATAGATAGATAGATAGATAGATAGATAGATAGATAGATAGATAGATAGATAGATAGATAGTAGATAGATAGATAGATAGTAATGATAATATAGATAGATAATATAGATCGAAGATAGATCGATAAGATAGATAGATAGATAATTCTATCTATAATGATAATATATATAGTGATAGATAGATATATTAGATAATATAGTAGATAGATAGATGATAGATAGATCGAATAGATAGATCGATATATAGTATAGATAGATCTATACGCTCGATGCTCGATCGATGATCGATCTAGATCGATCTCGATATATAGCTGATTCTAGATAGATAGATAGAAGACTATCTAGATGATCGCTCGTAGCTCGATAGATCGTGCTCGCTTCTCCTAGATAGATAGTCTACATAGATATCGCTCGCTCGCTGCTCGCTCGCTCGCTCGCTCGCTAGCTCGTCTGCTCGCTAGCTCTATCGTTCGATAGCTCGCTCGCTCGCTGCTCGCTCGCTCGCTCTCTCGCTCTCTCGCTCGCTCGCTCGCTCTCTCGCTCGCTCGCTCGCTCGCTGCTCGCTCGCTCGCTCGCTCGCTCGCTCCTCGCTCGCTCGCTCGCTGCTCGCTCGCTCGCTCGCTCGCTCGCTCGCTCCTAGCTCGCTCGCTCGCTCGCTCGCTCGCTCCTCGCTCGCTCGCTCGCTCGCTCGCTCGCTCGCTCGCTCGCTCGCTCGCTCGCTCGTCTCGCTCGCTCGCTCGCTCGCTCGCTCGCTCCTCGCTCGCTGCTCGCTCGCTCGCTCGCTCGCTCGCTCCTCGCTCGTCGCTCGCTCGCTGGCTCGCTCGCTCGCTCGCTCGCTCGCTCGCTCGCTCGCTCGCTCGCTCGCTGCTCGCTCTCTCGCTCGCTCGCTCGCCTCGCTCGCTCCTCGCTCGCTCGCTCGCTCGCTCGCTCGCTCGCTGCTCGCTCCTCGCTCGCTCGCCTCGCTCGCTCGCTCGCTCGTAAATAAAATTCTCATTCTGAATCGTTATTTTTTACATTAAAAATATTCTGATTATAGTATTTCTAAATAAACTGTATTCTGGCCTGCGAGTCCATTTGCACAGAACTCATTCTGGAATCATGACTCTTTTTATAACAAATTTTCATTCTGAATATCTATCTATTTGTATAAAATTTCGTTCCGAACCGTCAATATTTTTAAAAAATATTTTCAGTCTTTTTTGAATCGAATTGTCATGCAGAATTGGAACTTCTTTTATATTAATTATTATATTAAAGTATCATTCTGAATCATGACTCCTTTTATGTAGAATTTTTATTCTGAATCGAGACTCTTTTTACATTGAACTTTGATTATAAATCGTGGCGGGTCTTTTTGGACTTAATCTTCATACTTAATTGTGATTCTTTTTAAACTATTATTTTAAGTTGTGATTTTTGTTATAAACAATTTTCATTTTGACTCATGTATCCTTTTATAGATAATTCTGATTCCGAGTCGTTACGCTTTTTATATCAAAATTTTATTCTGAATCATAGCTCTATTCAGACATAATCGTTAGTCTTTAATACTAGATTTTCATTTCGAATTATGACTCTTACTCCGAATTGGTATTCCTTTTATATCAAATTTTCATTCTGAATCGAGACTCATTATACAAAATTCTTATTCGTCTGATTTTCGGACCAAATTATTCTGAATCATGGCTCCTTTTATACAAAATTTTAATTTTGAATCGCGACTTTTGTTACACCTAATTTTATTTTTGAATTATAGCTCTTTTCAGTCCAAATTCTTGTACCGAATCGTGAGTCCCTTTATGTTAAATTTGTTTTCATACCAAATTTTCATTCCGAATCGCGACTCTTTAATATAAAGTTTCCATTCTGAATCATTTAACATTGTTCTGTAACTTAATCATAAATTCATTCTTAATAGTTTTTATTCTGAATTTAGTTCTTTAATTATCTTAAACTTCCTTGACCACCTTACAACATTTCATGTTCATGCTCTTCCTTGAATACTCAAGGAGTAATTATTACTTTTTGACTATAACAACAACAGCAACAGTACTACTGCATAAATTGCCTGACACTACTCAACTCATGCCAGTCATCAAAGATTTCTTCTTCCACATTTTACACTTTATAATGGCATTTGGAGTTGTTTGTTGCTCTGTTATATGTATATTGCTGCAGCAAACCGACCACAAGTGTTTCATGGAAGGAGGGCAGAAAGAGTCAGGAAGAATTTATAAGATGCTCTTTTAATAACAACTTTTATGTGGATGCTTAAGAAAGCAAAAAAAAAAATATTTAAGAAGCATACAAACTTACAAAATTGTAAGTTTTACTGCCTTACGTAGACACATGGTTACAGCTGATAACGTTGTTTTTGTTGCAAGTGCAATAATAATTATAAGTTCATATTTGTTGCACATGTTCATAAGCAGTAACGAGTACTTAATATGCAACTTAAAACATCAACAACACTAAGTAGTAACAACAACGACATTGCTCATGTTGCAAAACAACAATAAAAATAACATAAACACCAGTTTATGGATGCAACACATAAATTGCAGCAGTGGCCTTTTTGTGACAATATATGTAAATGTACAAAAACAGCGAAAGAAAAAAAATCCATCACCAAAGTGGTATTTAAATTTAAATTGTCCTCTTTTTGTAGAGACTTATAAAAGAAATTTAATAAAAGTGTTTGGAATTTTTTAAATTTTATAAATTTGGTTGTTGTTTTTCCTTTTTTTCTTTCTTTAATTTGTGCATAAATTTTGTTCGTTAATAATCGTTGATGTATGTAAATGGTTTAAATATGTTTATAAATATTTGACTATTTTATTTCCAGTTATTTTTTGTTGCACTAACCCTAACCATGATTTTGTATGCTTTTAACCATGACACACATTCCAAACTGTCTGTTTTGGCATTTTTATCGTAGTTGAGGTGCATTTTCCACATTTAAGTGCTGCCTTTATTTTTTTATTCCTCCACATTGATTACATATGAAAACGTAACAATACACTGGAAAAATAGACTTAATATTACGTTTATCCAAAATTTATATAACGGTTCCGAATTGTTGCAATTTTCTATTATTTTTATTTTTTGTTCTGTTCTAATTCAGTTCTAGTTCACTTCTAGTTCAGTTCTAGTTCAGTACTAGCTCAGTTCTAGCTCAGTTCTAGGTCAGTTCTAGGTCAGTTCTAGTTCAGTAATAGTTCAGTTCTAGTTCAGTTCTAGTTCAGTTCTAGTTCAGTTCTAGTTCAGTTCTAGTTCAGTTCTAGTTCAGTTCTAGTTCAGTTCTAGTTCTAGTTCAGTTCTAGTTCAGTTCTAGTTCAGTTCTAGTTCAGTTCTAGTTCAGTTCTAGTTCAGTTCTAGTTCAGTTCTAGTTCAGTTCTAGTTCAGTTCTAGTTCAGTTCTAGTTCAGTTCTAGTTCAGTTCAGTTCTAGTCAGTTCTAGTTCAGTTCTAGTTCAGTTCTAGTTCAGTTCTAGTTCAGTTCTAGTTCAGTTCTAGTTCAGTTCTAGTTCAGTTCTAGTTCAGTTCTAGTTCAGTTAGTTCTAGTTCAGTTCTAGTTCAGTTCTAGTTCAGTTCTAGTTCAGTTCTAGTTCAGTTCTAGTTCAGTTCTAGTTCAGTTCTAGTTCAGTTCTAGTTCAGTTCTAGTTCAGTTCTAGTTCAGTTCTAGTTCAGTTCTAGTTCAGTTCTAGTTCAGTTCTAGTTCAGTTCTAGTTCAGTTCTAGTTCAGTTCTAGTTCAGTTCTAGTTCAGTTCTAGTTCAGTTCTAGTTCAGTTCTAGTTCAGTTCTAGTTCAGTTCTAGTTCAGTTCTAGTTCAGTTCTAGTTCAGTTCTAGTTCAGTTCTAGTTCAGTTCTAGTTCAGTTCTAGTTCAGTTCTAGTTCAGTTCTAGTTCAGTTCTAGTTCAGTTCTAGTTCAGTTCTAGTTCAGTTCTAGTTAGTCGTCTAGTTCAGTTCTAGTTCAGTTCTAGTTCAGTTCTAGTTCAGTTCTAGTTCAGTCTAGTTCAGTTCTAGTTCAGTTCTAGTTCAGTTCTAGTTCAGTTCTAGTTCAGTTCTAGTTCAGTTCTAGTTCAGTTCTAGTTCAGTTCTAGTTCAGTTCTAGTTCAGTTCTAGTTCAGTTCTAGTTCAGTTCTAGTTCATTCTAGTTCAGTTCTAGTTCAGTTCTAGTTCAGTTCTGGTTCAGTTCTGGCACAGTTCTAGTTCGGACGTACTAAGTATTTAACCAGTGTCAACCTTATCAAATTTGTATTCCGAATCATGATTATCATTCTGAATCATTGTTATAGTTTATTTAGTTCTTTTTTTCAACAAAGTTTTTCTCTGAGTGTTTAATCCATGCAGGTACAAAAAATAAATTTGATTTGCACGTTCTCAATCAAATCATTTTTACACTTCATTTGTAAAGTTTCAATCAAAATAATGCATTTCACATACGACAGACTGCTGAAGAACAGATATACGAGTTTATACTGAAATACATATACAGTAGTTTTTCGATTTAACGAACCTATATGTTGTCAGGCCTGTTCGTTAAATCGAAAAGTTCGTTATATGCAGTTCTAACTCGAAAGTGTCTTTTGGGTACATAAATAATTAAAATTACAAAAAATCTAATTTATAAAAATATGTTCCAGAAAATATAATTTCTTTAGGCAATATTTTATAAGAATTTTATGAAAAACTAGCAATCTATATCACAATGTAAAAACAATAAAGAAATTTGAAAAAACTCAGTTTATTTCGTATAATCTACGTTCTGAAAAAGCACTCGGACATCATAATTCTTAAAGAAGTTTAAACCCAATGGCTGGAATTGCGATGAATCTGAACCTGGCCTCAGAATTCCTTAGGAAATAGATTAATGTAAAGTTATTAAAGCGTTTCATTGTTTCACAGTTTCATTGTTTTTATTCTTTGAGATATCTGAACCCAAAGTTTTTTAAAATATTTTTTCCTTTATTTCACAGCTATTCCTGTAAATATCATTTTTCCAAAAGAAAAACTATTTATATTATTTATTCTATAACATATCGTTTCTTACAATTTCTTAGAATTGATTTTTATTGGAAAAAATTATGGTCACAGTGGGGACTTGTTAGTTTGGCGAAAAATAAAAGCGAAATGTTAAGGTATACGATTGACAAAGTCTTTATTTTGAACACCAATTTCTATGATTTTAAATTCTGAGGCAAAATTCGGGTTGAGCACGAGCTTCTAGAAAAGTATACTTTGGCCTCTCTAAACATTTTTTGTTCCGATTTTCTAATTCGATCAACATTAGTTTTTGCAACATTAAGGATTGTAGATTTGATTATCTCATATTTTTGTACAAATCTTTAATAAAAAAATTTCAGATTATCTAGATTCTTCATTTTACTAAATTAGAAAAAATTAACTCTCGAAATCCATATTCGAAAGCAATAGAAAAGTAAATACCCCTCCTAATAACGTCGAAGCTTTTCTGACATGATTTTTAGTTATTTTTGTTAATTTAACTCTAATTTAAATTATTTTATTTATATTTGTTCGTTAAACTGAGTACAAAAAATATTTTTTGTTCGTTATGTAAGGTACTCAATGTAAAAATATTGATAGTTCGCTAAATGCGATGTTCGTAGAAACGAATGTTCGTTAAATCGGAAAACTACTGTATATTGATATAGTCTCTCGTTCACATACATACACATCCCAATATAAAAAAATCAATAATTGAGCATGAAATTTAATGGTAGAAATGTTACGTTTTTGTGATTTAAAAATAAATTTATTCAGTAGAAAATAAAAACAAAATAATATTTTATTATAAAAGTTTTCTTAAAGTCAAAGCCAATTTTTACTAAGTCAATTCCATAAATTAGGAAATTTGGAATAAACTGAAGAGTAATATGGATATCAATTTGGACTTAAAAAATATATTTTGTTGAAAGATTTCCCCCAGCTTAAAGATATTGAAATCGATAAAATATTGTTTTGATATTATATGTAAGTAGCTTTACTTTAAGTTTTAAATTGTTAAATTTGTAGTCTGTATCTTAAATTTTATACGAAATTAAACATTTAATTTGTAAAATAAATTGTCACAACTTGACAACCTCGATGTCACCAAAAAAACTCACCACCATAAATGTTTCTCAAGTACGAATTCTTGCAACTTAATCAGTTTCCAACATTAAGTGTAGTTTAAAATAATTTTATATATTATTTAACGCCTCAAGTGTACAAGTGTGTGTGCGTGTGTAATATTCTAAAATTGATTTTAAGTGAACCTCAACTTAATTTAGCCCGAAACCAACACACTCACACACAAAACCGCCGTAACGACTAACAAATTGACACCATCCCTAAGATGTTTTCTTGTTTTGATCTCCCCTTCCCCCATTTTTTCACACCAAACAAATTTGTAGTTTCGCGTAGAGAAAAAAAAAAATTAAGTGTTTCACTAGATAAAAAAAAAACGGATGTTGTAATTCAGTAATTTCAATGGGAATTGTTGAATATTTTATATGAATTGGTTTTCCTCTTTTTTAAATGATTGTGTATAAAATTGTGGACGAAATGCACTTCAAAATGAAAAACTATATAAATTCATTTTATACAATAAAAAATATTTTCATAATTTTATCATTTTGAAAAATGTATATTTGACATCAACAATTTACTTATCTCCGATCATGGGTCCGATTCTTAGTAAATAAACTTATCTGTTTCACAGATGTTCTATTCAAAATTTTCATACAACAAAATTTAAGCCATTATCTCAATATGTTTCCAAATTATATCACTTTAAATCAGGCCATTGGAAAAATTTGTCACTTTTTCGAATTTTACTTAAAGATCGTAAGATCGAAAATTAATTTAATTAAACAAAATCATTTAATTTGGGGGGAAAATGGCTTTCTATCTATCTATCTATCTATCTATCTATCTATCTATCTATCTATCTATCTATCTATCTATCTATCTATCTATCTATCTATCTATCTATCTATCTATCTATCTATCTATCTATCTATCTATCTATCTATCTATCTATCTATCTATCTATCTATCTATCTATCTATCTATCTATCTATCTATCTATCTATCTATCTATCTATCTATCTATCTATCTATCTATCTATCTATCTATCTATCTATCTATCTATCTATCTATCTATCTATCTATCTATCTATCTATCTATCTATCTATCTATCTATCTATCTATCTATCTATCTATCTATCTATCTATCTATCTATCTATCTATCTATCTATCTATCTATCTATCTATCTATCTATCTATCTATCTATCTATCTATCTATCTATCTATCTATCTATCTATCTATCTATCTATCTATCTATCTATCTATCTATCTATCTATCTATCTATCTATCTATCTATCTATCTATCTATCTATCTATCTATCTATCTATCTATCTATCTATCTATCTATCTATCTATCTATCTATCTATCTATCTATCTATCTATCTATCTATCTATATCTATCTATATATCTATCTATCTATCATCTATCTGCAACATTTCTACCTTTGTAGCAAAAATTTTCGACTTTTCACTGCAAATTATTCGAATGTTTTTTTTTATCGTTTCGAATTGCAATAAAAATTTTAATTTTGTTGCAAATCTGTTTTAGTTTAGTTTAAAAATTTGTATTTTTGAATCGATTTTATTTATAATTTTTGTAGACTTTTTATTGATTATTCGTTGGAAATTACACTTTTTTATTCGTTATAAAATTTAAATTTTTAATCATTTTCTTCTTTTGTATGATTAAAATGAGTTTTTGTGAAAATCAGTAAAAGTTCAATCGATTATTCGATTGCAGTTATTCGAATAGTATTTTATTCGTTAAAAAATTTTGTTTTATTACACATTTTTCATAAATTGTTTATTCAGCGTAAGATTTCTGCATTTGGGTTAAAAATTTGTGCCGATTATTCGTTCAAAATTATTCGAATAATTTTTTTAATTGTTTCAAAATTCACAATTGTTATCAAAAACTGCATTTTGTTGCAACTTAAAACCATTTCTTATAAAAAATTTACAATTTCGAATCGATTATTCGTTGTTTATTATTCGAATAAAATTTTATTCGTTAATTTTTTTGGAAATTTTTTGTACTTTTTCATTAATTTGAGCGGTTTTAGACGTTGTTAAGCTAAAATATTACCGATTATTCGTTTTAAATTATTCGGATACATTTTTTTAATCGATTTTGTTGCATACTTTTCATAAATTGTATTATTCTGTAGAAGATTTCTAGTTTTTTAGTAAAAATATTTATCGATTATTCACTGAAAATTATTTGTATAATTTTGTTTCCTTTCAATAATACATTCATTTACAAACTGAAGTTTATACTTAATATATCGCTCCTATAGGGTGCATAACACACGTACATACGTATTATATTTCAAGTAAAAAACTTAATAAATTTGTTAGTAAATAATGAAAGAAAAAATTGGAGTACGAGTAAGTGAATAAGTATCACATTATTGTCACTTTAAACATTATTTGTTTATGTTGTGCAGTGTAAATATAAACCATGGGAGATTTTTTCTATTTCCCCCCATTTCAAAAATGAAGAAACTGTTTGTTGATAGTACTTCCGTCACCAGATCCAGACTCCAGTCTGTAATTCCTCCAACAAAAGCACTTAAATGAAGTTGTGTAGTTTTTTGTTTTTATAATATATTTCTCACACTCTTCTAATATGAGAATTGTAATGAGTAGGACCCAATAGTTTTGGGAGGCTATCTCAAGTTAGAGAGATTTTAGGTAGCATTAAGGGAAAAAAGAATTTGTATTAAATGATTCCTTTTTTATATAAAATAATTTTTAACAAAAGTGATAGTTTAGAAGTTATTTGTAATGACTACTCCTCTGATTACTAGGGGACAGTAAAGTGACAATTGAGATCAAGTAAACAATTGCTTCTCTTTGTGTTGTAAAGAAAAAAGTACGTACTAATTGAGACAATAGTGATGAAATATCTAAAATTAATGTCAGTGATGTCTAAATTGGATCCCTTGGCTCAAACTGCTGGGTCGTCTATAATGAAAAATGCAGTAAATGTTTGCTTATGTGTCCTTGTGTGTGTGTGTGTGATTTTATTTTATCTGATAAATTACTGTTTCTTTCTAATGTCGCATCTGTTGATGTTGAAAGTTGATGGCAATGTTGTTGATGTTGATGATGTTCCTGTGACGTTGTTGCTATTGATGTTGTTGTTTGCTTGCAACATTATAATTAAATTGTAACACAATTACAACCACCACTATAAAAGAGATTTTAGAGTTCAAAACGTATGGATGTATCTATGTGTCTGAGTTGCATTTACCCAAAGAATGTAGTTTAATTAAAGACGGAAAACTTTCAAAATGGTCTTGAATGTCGACATCGTTTAAAATGTTAAAAGCGGTAATTTTTCTTCCATTTTAATATGAGAATTATTTTGTTTTACACTTTGGTTTGGCTTTGTTTTATACTTTTGTGCAATTTGTGTTGGTGATAAAG
>NW_023995736.1:12500-57500 GCF_015586225.1 Lucilia sericata | reverse complement strand
CTGAATGGATGGAATTTATTTAAAGCATATATCGGCAGAGAGCGACAAATTGACTGGTTTTGCAAGAGATACTTGTCAGATGAGAACTTTTCTCTAACATAAATTTTGATAAATGGTTTTTATATCTATTTTTTCATTAGATACTATATTTTTGACTTATGTCAGTCTTGCTGTAAGTACACAACTATATGTGCAAAGACAGACCCACAAAAAATGCCTATAGACAGTTACATTTGAATCTAAATACTTAAATACTTGAGATTCAAAGTAGTTTTGCCACTTTACCAGCCTTCATCCACCACTACAATAAATGGAATATACAACTAAGTAAAAATATTAGAAGCAAAAAAAAAAAACTATAATTAAAAAACCGTTAAAGTTATAAATAATGTTTTCTTCTTATCTCTTTTTTGCACCGATTATAGCGCTCAAAGCCGGCAAATAAGTGAACAGAAAAACTGCATGAAAAAATAGAAAAATCGATTAGGAATTACGGACTTAATAATAATGAGGAAATCATAGATTTAGTTTGAAGTTTTTTTCTCTCCCTCTCTCCTGTTTTTCTAATACGTTTTATATTAAACAATATGTGTGAGTTTTTTTCTTCATTTTTATTTTTTTATACCTCTGGACTACGTGATGTAATTAGTTGAAATTGGTGTTGAACAGTTGATTGTGGCCGTATTCTTTTATTTTATTATTTTGCAAGTTTTATTTCGATTTAGCTTTTTTCAGTGCAAGAGTATAGACATTTTATAGTTCTTTAAATATGTATATTGAATTGTAAAAACGAAAAATTTAAATATGCCACACATTTATTTCCGAAAATCATGTGAATACGTGCATTGTTACCAATGACAAGTGTTGATTTTTTACTCTTTATAAAAGTATAACAGGGGAAAGTCGACTTAGGAAGATCCATTTTATACCAAACTGTAGCTCAGATCTATATTTTCGAAAAAAAAAAAAAATTCTTTATATATAACCGATCAATTATGAAGCGCTTAGATTTTAGTCCTCCCGGTAACTTTATCTATTGGTCTTTTGATTCTAGAATAATTATTGATCAAATATTTATATTTTGCCATATCGAAAAACTTAAATAGAAATTATGTTACAGTATAAATACGATCATTCTGGATATTCCCCCATGATACTACAGAAGTATCATTCTTTAAGCCTGATTGGTTTAATGGAATTGGTTAAAAAAAATTCTTTATATATAACCGATCAATTATGAAACGCTTAGATTTTAGTCCTCCCCGTCACTTTTTCTATCGTTCTTCTGATCCTAGAATAATTCTTGATCAAATATTTACATTTTACCATATCGAAGAACTTAAATAAAAATTATGTTGCAGTATAAATATAATACGATCATTCTGGATAGTCCCCCATGATACTACAGAAGTATCATTCTTTAAGCCTGATTGGTTTAATGGAATTGGTTAAATTTGGTTGGCAGGGTTATTTTTTTCAGAAGTGTCTGTGTTGTGCGCGGACATAAGTCCTTCCTCCCCTTGTTTAATTGAGTCTAAATTTCCTTAAGGATAGCTTTTAGAAGCTCTCCCTGATCATTTTGACAGGGGATGGTCTTTCGAAAGCTGGTCCGACCAGTCCATTAGCGTCTGTTTTCCTTATTGGGCAACTCTTCCGAAAAGACTAAAATGGAGGAGAAGAAGGAAACATGCACTTCGCATCTGATCCCGGATTTCATAATTTTCGGGGACTCTCCTCCAATAGTGATGGCAACAGGCTGTAGTGAGTTAAATGTTACCGCAACGTAGGCCAGCCAGGAGGCTACACCGGGCCGGGCTATTGTGAGAGCTACAGGTGTCGTAGATGGTTACTTTGGAACATCTAAGCTAAGTGGTTAGTAAACTCGTATAGTTTCTGGAAATTTTTCTAAAGCCGCTCCAACGCAAACCATCAATGCGGCTAAAACCCCTTCTTAGGGTTCTGTAGGCCATGAGAAGACTTAACAGTTCCTTCGGCGTCTCAATTGAAATCTTTGCAATGAGGTTCAGTGACGGAATCCCCATCCTATCCTCTAGATGCATAACACCTGCCAATCCCGGTAATAATGATCAGTCTCATATAAAAATCTGATGAAAGGAACACACCAGGGATCGATCCACTTCGCAAGAGCGGGCAAGAACTCACGAAAATGGAGCTTATTTCGAAAGCTTATTTCCGGCTAGTCCATCAGTGTCTGTTTCTCATATGATGCGTCTGCTTCAACATTAGGGCCTCTTCCGATAAGAGTTAAATGGAAAAGAAGACGGTAGTATCCGGTCTGGGGCTTTATAATTTTCGGGGACCCTACTTTCTCAGCGACAGAAATGGTATGTGGTGTTCGAATGTTATAAGAAACCAGCTACTGGTGTTGCAGAAGGTCTGTTCGGAACACATAAGCTGGCGGAATGTAAAAAAACCCTGCTAGTAGTCTTTGCAAGTTCCTCCAAAGACGCTCCGGCGCAAACTGACGAGGCAGTTGAAACCCCTTCTTCGGTTTCTCAAGGCAATGGAAAGGCTAAACCGTCCCTTCTTACGGCCTACCTATTGAAATCTGAGCAATCATGTTCAGTGACGAAATCTTCCTATGATAATAAGAGCTCACGAGCATCAATTTCTAGCACCCTTAGTTTTATGGAGACCCTCGGATCTAAAAAAAACCGAGGAATGTACCTCATATGTTGCCTCTGCTTCAACATTGGGGCCTCAGTTTAACTTTTTGAAATGCCGAAGGTTAAAAATGCAACTCTTCCGAACAGACTAAAAAGGAAAAAAGAAGGAAGTATCCGTACTGGGGCTTAATAATTTTCGGGTATCCTCACAGCGACAGTAACGGTCTGTGGTGTTAGAATGTTATCGCAAATGTTAGTTCGGAACACATAAGTTGGCCGAATGTAAAAAAGTAACAACCTGCTAGTAGTGGTTCTATTATTGGTAAGGAACCTCTGAAAGTCTCTGCAAGTTCCTCCAAAGACGATCCGGCGCAAACTGACTAGGCAGTTGAAACCCCTTCTTCGGTTTCTCAAGGCAATGGAAAGGCTAAACCGTCCGTTCCAACGGCCTACCAATTGAAATCTGTGCAATCATGTTCAGTGACGAAATCTTCCTATGATAAGACCTCACGAGCTTCAATTTCTAGCTTTTCACCCTTAGTTTTATCGAGGCCCTCAGAACTAAGAGGTCTTAGACGCTCCGGCGCAAACTGGAAGTTCAAAGCCATTCTTCGGTTTCTCAAGGCAATGGAAAGACTAAACGTACCTTCCTATAGCCTACCAATTGAAATCTGTGCAATCAGGTTCTATGACGGAATCCTTCCATCCTGATGATGTAGATGAGTAACGCACCAGAGAGCAATTCCCTTGCATAGAATGGGCTAGAGCTCATGAAAAAAGGAGCTTATTTTCCAATCATTCAAATTTTCCTTCAAAAATCTAACATGGTACAGTGTTATAATTAAATATTTTGCAGCAAACAATTCGATTCTACTATAATACTTACCCCATCTATAGCTAAGGATATAAAAAAGTATTTCCTTAAAAAAATCGTAAGCAACAGTTGTTGGAAGAGAATCTCAACAAAATGCATGCATGAGACTGGAAACACATTCTTACATGTAAATGTATAAAGTGTTAAAAAGACACAAAATAATATTCAATTGAATTCTTCTAAAAAAAAGAATTAAATGCAATTATTTATCATATGGGTTAAATGATGCAATCAAATTCTCAGGAAAAAAATTGATTTAAACAATTTTGATAAGATTAAATTGAATTGAAATAAATTCATACAAATTTATACATATTTGCTAAATAAATTTTATTATTTACAGACACACCTTCAACCTTTTCCCAGGCTAATATTTCATTTCAAAACTTTACTTCAATAAAATACTTTACAAAAACAACATATTAATTTTGAACATTATGAATAATAATTCCGGAAATTGAACTAATTACAAAGTTTTAAAGTACACAAACTTAACATTCAAGACTTTTGTTGAAATGTAAAGAGCTTTGACCAGACACTGGCAGCTTTTAAATGTAAATGTGATTTCTTTTTTATGTTTTTTCTAGTTTTTCTTTAGCAAAATAAAGAAGTCTGTCTCATTTATGTCATACTACAGTTTTAACAGTCGTTTTGGCTGTAAGTCATCAACCGTGTTAATGATGTTTTCCTGTTGTTGAATTAAAACTAGAAAAAGAAATACATATAGAAGAATTAAAATAAAACTGAATTTTATTCACTCGTTAACTATGATTCGTAATACATACTGTGAACTGCAATAACTACTTAAACGGTAGTTAAAGCCTAAATAAAAGACAAATTAGATTTAAATGGCAATTACTACAGCTGTCGTCTACAATGGACAAGAAATTTAAGAATAATCTTGGGTTTTAGGAATTGTGATTTTTTATACTGTGTTATGTAGCAGAAGTAAATGTTTCGGTAACGGGGAAGTCATAACATTAGCAAAAGTACTATAGAAATCAAGTTAAATGTTAATCACTAATATAGGTCGATTTTGTGATTTTAAATGGAATATTTGCTTAATCCTACTTTCATTAAATACGGATAGTCTAGCCTATAATCGAATCTATACTCTAGCCTATTGTCTAGTCTATACTCTAGCCTATTGTCTAGTCTATACTCTAGCCTATTGTCTAGTCTATACTCTAGCCTATTGTCTAGTCTATACTCTAGCCATTGTCTAGTCTATACTCTAGCCTATTGTCTAGTCTCTAGTCTATTCTATAGTCTAGTCTATAGTCTAGTCTATAGTTCTAGTCTATAGTCTAGTCTATAGTCTAGTCTATAGTTTCTAGTCTATAGTCTAGTCTATAGTCTAGCTATAGTCTAGTCTATAGTCTAGTCTATAGTCTAGTCTATAGTCTAGTCTATAGTCTAGTCTATCAGTCTTAGTTCTATAGTCTAGTCTATAGTCTAGTCTATAGTCTAGTCTATAGTCTAGTCTATAGTCTAGTCTATAGTCTAGTCTATAGTCTAGTCTATAGTCTCTCTAGTCTAGTCTAGTCTAGTCTATAGTCTAGTCTATAGTCTAGTCTATAGTCTAGTCTATAGTCTAGTCTATAGTCTAGTCTATAGTCTAGTCTATAGTCTAGTCTATAGTCTAGTCTATAGTCTAGTCTATAGTCTAGTCTAGTCTAGTCTATAGTCTAGTCTATAGTCTAGTCTATAGTCTAGTCTATAGTCTAGTCTATAGTCTAGTCTATAGTCTAGTCTATAGTCTAGTCTATAGTCTAGTCTATAGTCTAGTCTATAGTCTAGTCTATAGTCTAGTCTATAGTCTAGTCTATAGTCTAGTCTATAGTCTAGTCTATAGTCTAGTCTATAGTCTAGTCTATAGTCTAGTCTATAGTCTAGTCTCTATAGTCTAGTCTATAGTCTAGTCTATAGTCTAGTCTATAGTCTAGTCTATAGTCTAGTCTATAGTCTAGTCTATAGTCTAGTCTATAGTCTAGTCTATAGTCTAGTCTATAGTCTAGTCTATGTCTAGTCTATAGTCTAGTCTATAGTCTAGTCTATAGTCTAGTCTATAGTCTAGTCTATAGTCTAGTCTATAGTCTAGTCTATAGTCTAGTCTATAGTCTAGTCTATAGTCTAGTCTATAGTCTAGTCTATAGTCTAGTCTATAGTCTAGTCTATAGTCTAGTCTATAGTCTAGTCTATAGTCTAGTCTATAGTCTAGTCTATAGTCTAGTCTATAGTCTAGTCTATAGTCTAGTCTATAGTCTAGTCTATAGTCTAGTCTATAGTCTAGTCTATAGTCTAGTCTATAGTCTAGTCTATAGTCTAGTCTATAGTCTAGTCTATAGTCTAGTCTATAGTCTAGTCTATAGTCTAGTCTATAGTCTAGTCTATAGTCTAGTCTATAGTCTAGTCTATAGTCTAGTCTATAGTCGTCTAGTCTAGTCTATAGTCTAGTCTATAGTCTAGTCTATAGTCTAGTCTATAGTCTATGTCAGTTATAGTCTAGTCTATAGTCTAGTCTATAGTATAGTCTATAGTCTAGTCTATAGTCTAGTCTATAGTCTAGTTAAGTCTAGTCTATAAGTCTAGTCTATAGTCTAGTCTATAGTCTAGTCTATAGTCTAGTCTATAGTCTAGGTCTATAGTCTAGTCTATAGTCTAGTCTATAGTCTAGTCTATAGTCTAGTCTATTAGTCTAGTCTAGTCTATAGTCTAGTCTATAGTCTAGTCTATAGTCTAGTCTATAGTCTAGGCTATAAGGTCTAGTCTATAGTCTAGTCTATAGTCTAGTCTATAGTCTAGTCTAAGTCTAGTCTATAGTGTAGTCTATAGTCTAGTCTATAGTCTAGTCTATAGTCTAGTCTATAGTCTAGTCTATAGTCTAGTCTATAGTCTAGTCTATAGTCTAGTCTATAGTCTAGGCTATAGTCTAGTCTATAGTCTAGTCTATAGTCTAGGCTATAGTCTAGTCTATAGTCCCTAGTATATAGTCTAGTCTATAGTCTAGTCTATAGTCTAGTCTATAGTCTAGTCTATATCGACTGTATTTAATCCATGTGTTACCTACGAAGTGACAAACTAAAGATACAAATGTATTCCCTTTAACGTTTTAGAAATATCTCGCCTAATTATAAAGCAATGATATGCGACACATTCTGTGATCATACAACTACATACGTGTCTGAGTATGGTTATGGTCATGCCACCATATAACCATTACAGTTACGACCATGTAACCAGTAAAACAGCAAACACTACATACATATGTATGAGTACAAGTAACTAAATGGTTGACCACTTGGTTCGCTAGCCAGCACATGAAGGAATCCACAGAGTACAAAAAAAAAACACCATCAACTAAAACGGTATTCACTATAGGGGCAATTACAATGCGACTGGCGCATAATGATCATCCAACAGGAATAAATGTACTAGAACTTTTTTTCTATATTTTGCCCTATAAAATTTTAGTTTCTTACTGAGACAACAAATGGAGCTAGTGGAAAAAATATTTGTATTACAAAAACCCAAGAATTGTATGCAAAAACATAGATAAACTATGGACGACGGACATTGACGATTCACAATTACTAAATAGTGAATATAAGTAGAGAACCATTGTAGTATCTGTGTTGGATTTTTGTTTGAGTTCCCCCCAACATAAGGGTTGGATTTTTGTCATTTGTGACTAAGACTAATAGTAAACGGATGTTCCCATTTAAATTTGCATTTTATTTTCTTTTTTTCATAATATTTTTCTTGTTCTGGTTAGTGTGTGTAATCTACATATAAAAGAATTCTACTAGAGGGTTTTATTTCCTTTATTTGTCTTGCATAGATTTGTTAAAGAATTTTGTGTACTTTTTACTGCATTTAAATATTTCTCACATTGTTTATGTAAAATTGGAAGTAGTAGTAAATGACCATAAAACTTTGATTTCAACACTAGTTTTTATAATGTCCCTTTTTATATGTGAGCTTCCTGGCATGTGTGTTAAGAATATGTTCATCGAGCCATTTTATTGCAGGAAACCGCATACATAAAAAAGAGTTTGAAAGATTATTCTTGAAACTTATCCGACATTTTTTGTGTAATGATTAATGTTGTGCTAAGTAGTTTGTTTATGTTGCGTAAATTTGCTGTAAAATACAAATTTTGCTTAAAAGACTTTTAGTTTTTAATACAGAACTAGACCTGAACTAGACCTGAACTAGAATTGAGCAATAACTGAACTAGAACTGAACTGGAACTGAACTAGAACTGAACTAGAACTGAACTAGAACTGAACTAGAACTGAACTAGAACTGAACTAGAACCGAACTAGAACTGAACTAGAACTGAACTAGAACTGAACTAGAACTGAACTAGAACTGAACTAGAACTGAACTAGAACTGAACTAGAACTGAACTAGAGAACTGAACTGAACTAGAACTGAACTAGAACTGAACTAGAACTGAACTAGAACTGAACTAGAACTGAACTAGAAACTAGAACTGAACTAGAACTGAACTAGAACTGAACTAGAACTGACTAGAACTGAACTAGAACTGAACTAGAACTGAACTAGAACTGAACTAGAACTGAACTAGAACTGAACTAGAATGAACTAGAACTGAACTAGAACTGAACTAGAACTGAACTAGAACTGAACTAGAACTGAACTAGAACTGAACCTAGAACTGAACTAGAACTGAACTAGAACTGAACTAGAACTGAACTAGAACTGAAACTAGAACTGAACTAGAACTGAACTAGAACTGAACTAGAACTGAACTAGAACTGAACTAGAACTGAAACGAGAACTGACTAGAACTGAACTAGAACTGAACTAGAACTGAACTAGAACTGAACTAGAACTGAACTAGAACTGAACTGAATACTAGAACTGAACTAGAACTGAACTAGAACTGAACTAGAACTGAACTAGAACTGAACTAGAACTGACTAGAACTGAACTAGAACTGAACTAGAACTGAACTAGAACTGAACTAGAACTGAACTAGAACTGAACTAGAACTGAACTAGAACTGAACTAGAACTGAACTAGAACTGATTGGACGAACTAGGAACTGAACTAGAACTGAACTAGAACTCTTAACTATATGAACTAGAACTGAACTAGAACTGAACTAGAACTGAACTAGAACTGAACTAGACTGAACTAGAACTGAACTAGAACTGAAACTAGAACTGAACTAGAACTGAACTAGAACTGAACTAGAACTGATCTAGAACTAGAACTGAACTATTGAGTTGCAATTCGAATAGGGCTTAAAATTCCGTTTATTATTTTTTTCAGCAAATAAGAGGGTAGTACCTTCAGGTTTTGAGCATACAGCTTTTCATCTCAATCAATTTAGATAGCCATCTCAAACAACGCAGTTAATGTAAATTTTTTCTCAAACTTAAACTTAATTGTTTCTTTTTCATTTACTTTAGTTGCAAATCTCAAATATAACGCCTATTTTTCATCAACTCGTCCATATCTGGGATGAAAGTTAAATAATGGATACAAAACCCTAAAAATTTCCAAACATATTTACTTACAATACATTCTCTTTTTTCGCGTTAAAAATAAAAAAAGATGATTAATTGTTACGATATGATTAACTCAGCAGGGTTTTTAATATTTATGCTGACAACAAAAAATTTCAATTTGTTGCAACAAAAATCGCATGAAAATATAACTTCATGTATCATCATCACCAGCAGCAGCCGCATCTACATCAACTCATAAAAAATATTTTGAATTTTACTTTACATGTAAATATGAATGTTTGTGTGTAAAAATTACATATAAATGTATCTCTGGTTGTTGTTTTATGCTGTAATTTATTATTTAAAACGCGTGGTAGTGAACTATTTTTTTTTTTTCGCTCTCGGTTTTGTGTTTGCCATTTTTATACTTTTAGTCCTGTTTAAATACCCCGAGTTGGGCTATATGGAACGTATGTAAGGTCGTCAGTGGATTTTACGTGTTTTACACGAGATTTTCAATTTTGTGTGAGTGTGCGTATTTAAGTGTATTTGCGCTTTTGGCCACAAAAATCCATATATCTTTTGGTTGTTGATTTGTTTAAACGTAAAGTAAACAGAAATAGCTGTATTAATGTATTTAAAAGTATGAATATTAAAAAAATATACACATAACATTTATGTATACATATACAATTTCATTTGTTAAATGCATGTAAAAACGGTGGACTGTTTGTTTTCTTAAGTTTTTCATAAAAACATAAAACATTTAACACATTTTTAAGGTACAGAGTTTATATGAGATGAAGTTGAGGGATTTAAAAAAATATTTTTGCACCAAAAGTCATTCTACCTGGTTGACAGTAACGGCTATAGTCTAGTCTATAGTCTAGTCTACAGTCTAGTCTATAGTCTACTCTACAGTCTAGACTAGACTATAGACTAGACTATAGACTAGACTATAGACTAGACTATAGACTAGACTATAGACTAGACTATAGACTAGACTATAGACTAGACTATAGACTAGACTATAGACTAGACTATAGACTAGACTATAGACTAGACTATAGACTAGACTATAGACTAGACTATAGACTAGACTATAGACTAGACTATAGACTAGACTATAGACTAGACTTATAGACTAGACTATAGACTAGACTATAGACTAGACTATAGACTAGACTATAGACTAGACTATAGACTAGACTAGACTAGACTAGACTATAGACTAGACTATAGACTAGACTATAGACTAGACTATAGACTAGACTATAGACTAGGACTATAGACTAGACTATAGACTAGACTATAGACTAGACTATAGACTAGGACTATAGACTAGACTATTAGACTAGACTATAGACTAGACTATAGACTAGACTATAGACTAGACTATAGACTAGACTATAGACTAGACTATAGACTGACTATAGACTAGACTATAGACTAGACTATAGACTAGACTATAGACTAGACTATAGACTAGACTATAGACTAGGCTATAGACTAGACTATAGACTAGACTATAGACTAGATAAGACTAGACTAGACTATAGACTAGACTATAGACTAGACTATAGACTAGACTATAGACTAGACTATAGATTAGACTATAGATTAGACTATAGACTAGACTAAACTAGACTGTAGACTAGACTGTAGACTAGACTGTAGACTAGACTATAGACTAGACTGTAGAGTAGACTATAGACTAGACTGTAGAGTAGACTGTAGACTAGACTATAGACTAGACTATTGACCAGACTTTAGACTAGACTATAGACTAGACTATACTCTAGACTATAGACTAGACTATAGACTAGACTATAGACTAGACTATAGACTAGACTATAGACTAGACTCTAGACTAGACTATAGACTAGACTATAGACTAGACTATAGACTAGACTATAGACTAGACTATAGACTAGACTATAGACTAGACTATAGACTAGACTATAGACTAGACTATAGACTAGACTATAGACTAGACTATAGACTAGACTATAGACTAGACTATAGACTAGACTATAGACTAGACTATAGACTAGACTATAGACTAGACTATAGACTAGACTATAGACTAGACTATAGACTAGGCTATAGACTAGACTATAGACTAGACTATAGACTAGACTATAGACTAGACTATAGACTAGACTATAGACTAGCCTATAGACTAGACTATAGACTAGACTTTAGACTAGACTATAGACTAGACTATAGATTAGACTATAGATTAGACTATAGACTAGACTATAAACTAGACTGTAGACTAGACTGTAGACTAGACTGTAGACTAGACTATAGACTAGACTGTAGACTAGACTATAGACTAGACTGTAGAGTAGACTGTAGACTAGACTATAGACTAGACTATTGACCAGACTTTAGAATAGACTATAGACTAGACTATAGACTAGACTATAGACTAGACTATAGACTAGACTATAGACTAGACTATAGACTAGACTATCGACTAGACTATAGACTAGACTGTAGGTTAGACTATAGACTAGACTGTAAACTAGACTGTAGACTAGACTATAGACTAGACTGTAGAGTAGACTATAGACTAGACTGTACACTAGACTGTAGACTAGACTATAGACTAGACTATAGAATAGACTATAGACTAGACTATAGACTAGACTATAGACTAGACTATAGACTAGACTATAGACTAGACTATAGACTAGACTATAGACTAGACTATAGACTAGACTATAGACTAGACTATAGACTAGACTATAGACTAGACTATAGACTAGACTATAGACTAGACTATAGACTTGACTATAGACTAGACTATAGACTAGACTATAGACTAGACTATAGACTAGACTATAGACTAGACTATAGACTAGACTATAGACTAGACTATAGACTAGACTATAGACTAGACTAGACTATAGACTAGACTATAGACTAGACTATAGACTAGACTATAGACTAGACTATAGACTAGACTATAGACTAGACTATAGACTAGACTATAGACTAGACTATAGACTAGACTATAGACTAGACTATAGACTAGACTATAGACTAGACTATAGACTAGACTATAGACTAGACTATAGACTATACTATAGACTAGACTATAGACTAGACTATAGACTAGACTATAGACTAGACTATAGACTAGACTATAGACTAGACTATAGACTAGACTATAGACTAGACTATAGACTAGACTATAGACTAGACTATAGACTAGACTATAGACTAGACTATAGACTAGACTATAGACTAGACTATAGACTAGACTAGACTAGACTAGACTATAGACTAGACTATAGACTAGACTATAGACTAGACTATAGACTAGACTATAGACTAGACTATAGACTAGACTATAGACTAGACTATAGACTAGACTATAGACTAGACTATAGACTAGACTATAGACTAGACTATAGACTAGACTATAGACTAGACTATAGACTAGACTATAGACTAGACTATAGACTAGACTATAGACTAGACTATAGACTAGACTATAGACTAGACTATAGACTAGACTATAGACTAGACTATAGACTAGACTATAGACTAGACTATAGACTAGACTATAGACTAGACTATAGACTAGACTATAGACTAGACTATAGACTAGACTATAGACTAGACTATAGACTAGACTATAGACTAGACTACATACTAGACTATAGACTATACTATAGACTAGACTATAGACTAGACTATAGACTAGACTATAGACTAGACTATAGACTAGACAATAGACTAGACTATAGACTAGACTATAGACTAGACTATAGACTAGACTATAGACTAGACTATAGACTAGACTATAGACTAGACTATAGACTAGACTATAGACTAGACTATAGACTAGACTATAGACTAGACTATAGACTAGACTATAGACTAGACTATAGACTAGACTATAGACTAGACTATAGACTAGACTATAGACTAGACTATAGACTAGACTATAGACTAGACTATAGACTAGACTATAGACAGACTATAGACTAGACTATAGACTAGACTATAGACTAGACTATAGACTAGACTATAGATTAGACTATAGACTAGACTATAGATTAGACTATAGACTAGACTATAGACTAGATTATAGACTAGACTATAGACTAGACTATAGACTAGACTATAGACTAGACTATAGACTAGACTATAGACTAGACTATAGACTAGACTATAGACTAGACTATAGACTAGACTATAGACTAGACTATAGACTAGACTATAGACTAGACTATAGACTAGACTATAGACTAGACTATAGACTAGACTATAGACTAGACTATAGACTAGAATATAGACTAGACTATAGACTAGACTATAGACTAGACTATAGACTAGACTATAGACTAGACTATAGACTAGACTATAGACTAGACTATAGACTAGACTATAGACTAGACTATAGACTAGACTATAGACTAGACTATAGACTAGACTATAGACTAGACTATAGACTAGACTATAGACTAGACTATAGACTAGACTATAGACTAGACTATAGACTAGACTATAGACTAGACTATAGACTAGACTATAGACTAGACTATAGACTAGACTATAGACTAGACTATAGACTAGACTATAGACTAGACTATAGACTAGACTATAGACTAGACTATAGACTAGACTATAGACTAGACTATAGACTAGACTATAGACTAGACTATAGACTAGACTATAGACTAGACTATAGACTAGACTATAGACTAGACTATAGACTAGACTATAGACTAGACTATAGACTAGACTATAGACTAGACTAGACTGACTAGACTAGACTATAGACTAGACTATAGGCTAGACTATAGACTAGACTATAGGCTAGACTATAGACTAGACTATAGACTAGACTATAGACTAGACTATAGACTAGACTATAGACTAGACTATAGAGTACACTAAGTTTTCTAACCTCAAGGTATGTAGTGACTTTTCTTATTCGTTCACTATCATCTCGTTTCCCTTTAAAAATAAGAAGCGGCAGCTAAACAACTCAAAAAAATTACTTGTTAAAAGCTGCAGAATGTGTAATAAGATGCAAACATTGAGATTAAATGCTCGAAAACAACCAACCCAAGCTTGTAGTTTATGGTGTGTTTTAAATTTCAGTCAGATACAAAAGCGTAAAAATTTTAAGAAAAAAAATGTAAAAACTTAACTCAACTTAATTTTTTTAATTCTCCTTAAGTATTTGTTCGTGTTCATGGTAGTAGCAACAACATAAGCGGCAGCAACTTCTTTAAACTGAATTAAGTTGCTGGCTCATTGTCAGTTTATGTTGTAGTTGTTGGGCTGTAGATTTGGTTGAGATTGTTTTTCCGTGTTAAATTCTTGTCAAAAATATTATCAACATGTGTAAGTGCGTACAAAGACGTGTTACATTGTGAAACATCAAAACGTAATCAAAATATAAACGGCCAACAAGGTTGCTTTAATGACAGTGCAAATAAAGTTTAAGTTTCATTTAATGAATTTTTGGAATTCTTGAAAATATCTAATTTGTTTGTTTTGTTATAAATTTCTTAAATAACTTGTACTTTTTTAGCATCTTTGCAATGCTTTTATTACAGTTTGTAAGTTTAATATATAAAATTAATATCTTCCGGGTATTTTATTTTAAATGACATAAAATAATAATAATAAAAATCATTATAATTATTCTTTCAACACTTATGTTTCTGGCAAAAAATGAAGCCAATTATTATGACTTCATTCCTTGCAACAACAAAACAATCAATAATAATTAACAACTACTGGCAAAACAATAACGACTCTGGCACCAAATAAAAAACTGAAAAAAATAATGACAATTGAAATTGGAGCAATTGCGAAAAAAAAAATATGCAACAAAACCGACAGCAAAATTCAATCATTTTCATACGAGTGTTTGCTGGTTCTCAATAAAGTGCCAGAAACAACAGCACACTCTTTATATTTTGAAAACATTGAAATAGTAACTGAACTACTCAAACGACTGACCGAACAACCGATCGACCAACCAAGTAACCAGACAGACTTTCAGTAGGCCAGAAAGACAGACAGACTTGCTGTCACTTCGTACCAGCAATCATATCAAACACTCTCTAACACCATAATTGTAGTCTTATACGGGGTGTTTTTTTTTTTTGCTATTCATTTTGAGTTTTCCTATGCATACTATGGACCGCAAGAAGAAATAATCTAACGCCAATGACTTTTGTAATAAGAATTAGGGTTTGCGATTTAATATTGGGGACTGTAATCATCAATTACACTTTCTTGAGATACTCCAAAGAAGTATTCTAAATAAATATCCCCAATGACTATAGACTAGATTACAGACTAGACTATAGCCTAATGTAGATACTAGAATATAGACAACGCTATAGACTAGACGATAGACTAGATTAGATAATAGACTATAGACTAAACAATAAACAAGATCATATAGACCATAGACTAGACAATAGACTAGATTATAGACTAGACTATAGACCAGACATTCGAGTAGATTATAGACTAGACTATAGACCAGATATTAGACTAGATTATAGACCAGACGATAGACTAGACTATAGACTAGACTATAGACTAGACTATAGACTAGACTATAGACTAGACTATTGACTAGACTATTGACTAGACTAAAGACTAGACTATAGACTAGACTATAGACTAGACTATAGACTAGACTATAGACTAGACTAGACTATAGACTAGACTATAGACTAGACTATAGACTAGACTATAGACTAGACTATAGACTAGACTATAGACTAGACTATAGACTAGACTATAGACTAGACTATAGACTAGACTATAGACTAGACTATAGACTAGACTATAGACTAGACTATAGACTAGACTATAGACTAGACTATAGACTAGACTATAGACTAGACTATAGACTAGACTATAGACTAGACTATAGACTAGACTATAGACTAGACTATAGACTAGACTATAGACTAGACTATAGACTAGACTATAGACTAGACTATAGACTAGACTATAGACTAGACTATAGACTAGACTATAGACTAGACTATAGACTAGACTATAGACTAGACTATAGACTAGACTATAGACTATAGACTAGACTATAGACTAGACTATAGACTAGACTATAGACTAGACTATAGACTAGACTATAGACTAGACTATAGACTAGACTATAGACTAGACTATAGACTAGACTATAGACTAGACTATAGACTAGACTATAGACTAGACTATAGACTAGACTATAGACCAGACTATAGACTAGACTATAGACTAGACTATAGACTAGACTATAGACTAGACTATAGATAGACTAGAGACTAGACTATAGACTAGACTATAGACTAGACTATAGACTAGACTATAGACTAGACTATAGACTAGACTATAGACTAGACTATAGACTAGACTATAGACTAGACTATAGACTAGACTATAGACTAGACTATAGACGACTATACTAGACTAGACTATAGACTAGACTATAGACTAGACTATAGACTAGACTATAGACTAGACTATAGACTAGACTATAGACTAGACTATAGACTAGACTATAGACTAGACTATAGACTAGACTATAGACTAGACTATAGACTAGACTATAGACTAGACTATAGACTAGACTATAGACTAGACTAGACTATAGACTAGACTATAGACTAGACTAGACTAGACTAGACTAGACTATAGAGTAGACTATAGACTAGACTATAGACTAGACTATAGACTAGACTATAGACTAGACTATAGACTAGACTATAGACTAGACTATAGACTAGACTATAGACTAGACTATAGACTAGACTATAGACTAGACTATAGACTAGACTATAGACTAGACTATAGACTAGACTATAGACTAGACTATAGACTAGACTATAGACTAGACTATAGACTAGACTATAGACTAGACTATAGACTAGACTATAGACTAGACTATAGACTAGACTATAGACTAGACTATAGACTAGACTATAGACTAGACTATAGACTAGACTATAGACTAGACTATAGACTAGACTATAGACTAGACTATAGACTAGACTATAGACTAGACTATAGACTAGACTATAGACTAGACTATAGACTAGACTATAGACTAGACTATAGAGTAGACTATAGAGTAGACTATAGACTAGACTATAGACTACTATAGACTAGACTATAGACTAGACTATAGACTAGACTATAGACTAGACTATAGACTAGACTATAGACTAGACTGTAGACTAGACTATAGACTAGACTATAGACTAGACTATAGACTAGACTATAGACTAACTATAGACTGCACTATAGACTAGACTATTGGGCGAAAACCTTTTTTAAGTTCCCTATTTTTTATGACTATTTACTTTCCGCCAACTTTGCAAAACCCTAATCCCAGAACGTAATGTAATAGTTAGTGTAAGTAAACTTTATACTCATTCTCCTCGTTCATCTAACCAGTGATGGTAATAGATAATTGGAATTGCAATCAATGATACTGATGAGGACAATGATGATAGTTTTTTGTTTTTGTATTTCTTTTTTGTTTGCAACAGTCTTAACACATAATGCAATAATATTTTCTCGCTGCCGCAGTCTATGTCAACGTAGCCTACGTCATTGGGTTGTTAACACCATACATGATGAGTACATGGAAAAACTTTGAAACTAACAAGATGATTTTCAAATAAAAAAAATGAATGCTTAAAAAAACCAACTCCGAAAAAGATGGTCAACCAAATAATTGGTTAAGTGTTAGTATGAGATACAATTTACACAAGAAACTAGACATATAGACAGGCGGGTTTTCGATTTTTTGGAGCAGAATTTTTTGTATGGTAGAAAAATGAATTGAATTTACACTTGCTACATTGCTCTAGTAATTGTAGTAACCCAGCGAAAGAAAAGTAGCTTAGTAGGAGTTAAAAACATAAGGAGGTTATTATTACTATTCATAGAACATATAGTTCCTAGCGCTACTACTAATGCTAAGATATCAGTACATAAGTGAGACTGTTTCATAAGTGGTGAATAAGTGCTCCAGCTGGTTGTATAGTTGCACTTTTTAAGTACATACTTCATATTGGTTTTGCTGGGTTTTGACTGCTTCATGTGCAGTTACCTATTGCTGCACAGCAAACCAAAACTATGATCTATAATAAATGGAAAAAGAAGGCTTTTTGTAGGGTAATACTTACAATAATTTCATTGTAAATATCTATATAGATCTTTGTATATATATTTTTGTCTTGAATATATAAAATATTATATGTATATAAATATATGAATTGGACGAGAGTGTTAACATAAGACAACAAGTCATCATCACGAGCACCAGCATCCTGTACCACAGTGTTTGAAGCAAAATAATTGACAGTTGACTTAACAGTTAGTGAACGAATTGAGTGGTTTTCTTATGAATAAAAACTCATCGTCATCGTTGGTGTTTGTAAGTACATTTGCAGTTTGTGTTTCTGGTTGTTGACCAACTTTAAGTATTAACAAGTGCAATATAGAGTTGCCAAGTTTTTGTTAGGTTACCAAGGGGTTTTTAGGATACCAGCAAGTAACACTTCCTATAGATAGAAAATTGATCGAACACTTTTGGTATATAAAAAAATTGGTTAAAATTTTGAAGGCAAATTGAGAAGATTATCAAAAGTCTCCCATAAGGATTTGATCATAAATTTCTTAAAAATGGAGAATTGATCCAGAATTTCCTATAAATTTGAGAACTAATGGAAAACTTTCTGTAAAGAGGATTTCGCAAAAGTTATCCCAACAGAGTGTCGTTATTGATATTCATTTTTTCTCTAAAGAGAGTCTTTTGTAAAAATGATCTCCTTAGATGGTCTTTTTCTCTAAAAAGAGTCGAGAAATTGTGGAGATGATCAAAAACTTCCCATAAGTATTTGGCCTATTTCTTAAAAATAGAGGGTTGATCCAAAATTTCGTATAAATTAATAACTGATGGAAAACTTTCTATAAAGAAGCTTTTGCGAAAATTATCCCAGAAGGTAGATATTTTTATCTCTTAAGAGAGTCTTTTGCAATAATTATCTTTAAAAAGAGCCTTTTGATAAAATGATATCTAAATAGAGTCGAAAACTGAGGAGATGATCAAAAGTTTCCCATATGTAATTGGTTATAAATTTCTTTAAAATAGAGGATTAATCCAAAATTTCCTAAAAATTGAGAACTGATGGAAAACTTTCTATAAAAAGGGTTTATTCCAGATGGCAGTCGTTATTGTTATTTTTGTCTCTAAAGAGAGTGTTTTGTGAAAATTATCTGTATAGAGAGTCCTTGGCAAAAATTATCTCTAAAACGAGTCTCTTATTAAAATGATCTCTAAATAGAGCAGAAATTATCTCTACAGAGAGCAATTTGCGAAAATTATCTCTAAAAAGAGTCTTTTGCCAAAATGATCTCTACAGAGAAGCTTTTACGAAAATGATCTCAGCAGAGAATTTTTTGCGATAATGTTCTCTACAAGGTGTCTTTTGCGAAATTGATCTATAAAGAGAGTCTTAATCGTAAGCTTTCTTTAAAGAGAGTATTTATTGAAGTTTTATATAAATAGACTCCTTATCAAAAGTTTTCTACAAAGAAAGTCTTTATCGAAAGAGAGTTTTTATCGTAATTCTTTTTCTGTAAAGAGAGTATTTATCGAAATAACTTTATCGATAATTATCTCTCAAGAGACTATAGTAAATTTTCTGTAAAGAGAGTATTTATCGAAATAAAGAGCGACTTTATCGATAATTAGATAATTAGAGAGTCATTATAGAAAGTTTTCTATAAAGATACTGTTTATCCGAAGTTTTCTATAAGCGAGTCTTTATCAAAAGTTTTCTATAAAGAACGACTTTATCGATAATTTTCTATAAAGAGAGTATTTATCGAATATTTTCTATAAAGAGAGTTTTTATCCAAAGTCTTCTATAATAGGAGTTTTTATCAAAAATTTTCTATATAGAGAGTCTTTATCGAAAATTTTCTATAAAGAGCGACTTTGTCGAAATCTTTCTATAAAGAGAATCTTAATAGAAAGTTTTCTATAAACAGAGTCTTTCGAAAGTTTTCTATAAAAAGAGTCTTTATAGAAAGTTTTCTATAAAGAGCGACTTTATCGAAAATTTTCTAAAAAAAAGAATCTTCATAGAAGGTTTGCTATCAAGAGACTCTTTATCAAATGTTTTCTATCAAGAAAGTATTTATCGAACTTTTCTATTAAGAAATTTTTTATCGAATGTTATATATAAAGAGAGTCTTTGACATAAGTTTTCTGTAAAGAGAATGTTTAACGAACATTTTCTACAAAACGAGTCTTTATCACAAGTTATCTCTCTTTGGATTTTTATCAAAAGTTTTCTATAAAGAGCGACTTTATCCATAGTTTTCTAGAAAGAGATTTTTTTATAAAAAGTTTTCTATGAATACACTCTTTATCAAAAGTTTTCTATAAGAGAATCTTTATCGAAAGTTCTCCATAAAGAGATTCTTCATAGAAAGTATTCCATAAAGAGAGTCTTTCGAAAGTTGTATATAAAGAGAATCATGATCGAAAGTTTTTTAAAAAGAGAGTATTAATAGAAAGTTATCTATAAAGAGAGTTTTAATGGAAAGCTTTCTATAAAGAGAGTATTTACCGAAAGTCTTCTATAAAGAGTGACTTTATTGAAAATTTTTAAAAAAAAAGGAGTCTTCATAGAAAGTTTACTATCAAGAGACTCTTTATTGAAAGTTTTCTATAAAGAAAGTTCATATCGAAAGTTTTCCATAAAGAGAGTCTTTAAAGAAAGTTCGCCATAAAGAGGTTTTTTATCGAAAGATTTCTATAAAGAGAGTTTTAAACAAAAGTTTTCAATAAAGAGAATCTTTAATAGAACCTAAATCGAAATGTTTCTATAAAGATAGTCTTTATCCACGTTTCTGTAACAAACAACTATCGTTTGACATCCCTATAAATGCACTTAATCCAGTAAAATGTCCATTTTTGGCTTTCGGTAATTTTGTGGTCTAGTTGAGCGAATTTTTTATTTTAAAACTAGAAAATTACTAGAAAGAAAATTGATAGAAACTGCAAATGAACTGACTAGTTTGGCTCAATGGTTACAGGGAATGGAATGAATGTTTCTTTTTTGCGGTAGCAATAATGCTGGTGTTACAAGTGATGGTGTTGATGATGTTTGGTTTTGGAAAAATAAATATGGTATGGTGTGAGTTTTTTTCTCTATTATTTTTCTAAGCAAGCAATTTTCTATCGAACTAAATGATAAAATATTTTTAGAAAAAAATAATGAAATAGAAGCAACTATTGCTGCTGTAGAAAAGTAGAGCATTGAACATTCACTTTACAATCTTAACAGATACATTAGGACTAGAGCGAACGGCTGCTGGTGATGATGACGATTTGTTTTCAATTGTTTTTTTTTTTTGGTTTAGTTTGGACTCTCTCTATATGGTCATAGTAGAGACTGAAGCAAAATATTGCTAACATGTTGTTGGTATGTCCATGTTTTTGCTTACAATTTCTTGTGTGCTGGTTTTCAAAAATCATCGCTAAAGAAAACTACAAATGTAATTTGCAGCAAATTATCAGTTCCATATAATGAGTTCTCTAGTTCTTTCCAATACTGCTGCAACTTGTGTTGAAAAATAAAATCATACTTGCAACTAAAATCGACACTATAATGCAACTTGTCTGCTCTGCAATTGCCTGTTTGGTGTTGCTTGTGTATAGCAATTTGATTTTTTTTTTAAATAAGAAATAAATACATGAGTTTGATTTCGTTCCATTTTAGTTTTAACTTCTTTTTTGTTGTTGTTGTTGTTGTTGCAAAATACTGAAAATCTCAGTCATTTATTTTAAGGTGATGCAATTGTAAGTAGGATTTGATAGAAATTAAAACGAAACCTATTGCTTTGGAAAATGTATTATTGCAAATCAATAGCTGTAGTTTACAACTGGATAGTGGTAAAGATATTTGTTTTTGGAGTTTTAATTGAGGTTATGCTTAGATGACCAATGTGTCACAACTTTGACACTTGGGAATTAGAAGGTAATGTTTGGTGTTTTTTTCTTGGGTAATTCTTGTTAGAGTTTCTTTTTTTTGAAATAAAGCAACATGATATGGTTGTTAGCTTAATATTGAGCTAATTAATTTTACGTTAATAATTTATAATTTTCTTTCTCTTTTTCTAGACATCATTTTTGAGGTCAAGTCAACAATAATGGATTTTTATTTGCACTATAATATTTTTAATTTATTTCCGCTATAAATTTAAAAATTTAAGAAAAAGTGGTAAGTAGTTTTTTACTATTTCTAAAATATTTTTATAAAGGGTCAAAATTTAGAAAAAATTTCAAAAAATACGAAATTTTATAGAAAATTATTCATTAATCCAGAATTTTTCGAAATTTTTTACATATAGAGAATTTATGGAATATTTTCTATAAATAGAGATTATGATGTTTGTAATACTCTCAAATATTGGTCCTACACCCACCTTAAAGTATACCAAGCGGCTCAGAATTACTTTCTGAATCGATTCAGCTATGTCCGTCTGTCTGTCCGTCCGTCTGTGTGTCCATGTTAACCTTGTGCGTACTCTACATGTCGCAATTTTCAACAACATAATTTGATGAAATTTGGCACATACTCTTCTTTTGACACCAGGACGAAGCCTATTGAAAATGGTTAAAATCTGTCAATTATTTCGTATAGCCCCCATACAACCATACCCCCCGAATACGGTTGCTGAGCTCATAAATATGTTAAATGTTCTTGTATCACTTAAAAAATCGGCAAAACTCAGTTTTATATAAGTCTTAATGATACTGCTGATTTTCGTAATGATCGAGCCTCATTTGACCCTAGCCCCCATACAAAGTCTCCTTCAAAAAATCAGTTGAAGATCAAAATTCACTTATAAACGTTAATATCACGATGAAATTCTGCATAAATAACTTTAATGTAGACGTAAATCTCTCTACCGAAATTTATAAGTATAGGCCCATATTAACCCCTTGCCTCTATATAACCTCTTTTAGAAAATCTCTTTTTTAAAAAAGTTTCGAATTAAGGTAAAAATCCAAAAAAAAGTACGCATTTTTAACATAATCATTGGTGTAGGGCATCATATGGACGACCATGGTCGACTATACATTCTTACTTGTTTATATATAGCGTATATTTTATGAATGAAAAGAATTTGTGAAAAATTTTTTCGCTATTTAGAGAAGTTATGGAAAATTCCATTTAGCTAATCGCAGGTGCAAAATCTGGCCAATCGTTTACCACTGTTCATACCTTATCCATTAGAATAGATCAGGACTTATAGAAAGCCATTCCTCATCTAATACTTTTTTACTTGTTAAAAAAATGTCTTGTTAGTCTAAATTTTGAAACACTTTTTCTGAACTATTGAAATCGGATCAACCGTATTGATATACACTAACTATTTACCCTTTGTTCGAAATTATCCACAAAGTGTGTCCTATTTTTGAGTTTCTAACTTCACTTTCGCAGATAATGAGTTTTATGATATTTAAATGAATCCTCGGGAGCTCTGATTTTGATTATTTATGATTACAGGAGTTTCTCTTTTTACTGGTTACTCCAAATCGGCTGTCAGGTTAAGAGCTAAAAACGTTTAGAAGCCTGGCTTTAAGCTATATGATTGATTTGGGAAAGTCTCACTCTTACCTTTGCGAATAAGACGCCTTTAAGATCAAAGTCTAAAATGATTCAGACTGCATGATCATGCAATGAAGCACCTCGACAAGAATGTCGAGGTGCTTAATATGAACATTTGCTTTGGCTTAATATGAACATTTGCTTTGGCGGCCTTATTTCACGGTGGTCTTTTTCATCCACTTGAGAACGGTCTACCACGCGCCCCTGAATCCTTGTATGAAGAACTTAGGTGGTAATTTTTATACATGGCTGTGCCGGTCCATGTACAAGCGCTATGCTGAAGTACTCGAGCTATCTAATCTCGATCAATCCCAATGCAAACCCCGACCAGGAAAAAGCAATCACTCGTCTAAAGTCAATAGAAGGCAACCCCAACATCTGGTGAAATCAATCTAAGGGTATACCGGCAGGTGACCACCCTTTAGTTGTTACAAAAGATTGCATTATTTAAAATGCAATTCCCATCAATGAACCATTCCAGTGCATTCCTTAACCTTTTAAAGCCTGCGCAACCACACTACTGAGATGGCTCTGTTGATTCCGCAATAGCACCTTCCCTGAAGTAAAAGGTCTACTAAATCAGTACTAGTCTCCTGTCGGGCAGAGGATTGTTTCCCGATCTTTCACCAACTACATCAGTTCCATTCTCAGACCATACTGGCGCCTAACTACGCGAAGAGTAAGACATACTCAACGGGTTCAGAAATAAGTTGATCTGTCACATCACCCAGTGACTGTTGAGATGGCAACAGCACCTGAGAGAGAATCCAGACATATATGGCATTAGATATATCAGTCCTAAAAGCAACATTCTCTCCCCACAGTCACTACGTGAATCCCGAAGGAACCTCAACCAACTAACCAGCCAGGACAAGTCCTGCGGACAACTGGCTACCCGTAGTGCCGGATTATATGGTGCTCTGATTCGACCCAATGTAAAATCTTTCCAAGGAAAGGCCGAGCATACATTTGATCATCACCAGTCCCGGCAGACCAGAGGTATTGGTAGCACCATTTTTTCCCGGGATATTGCAATAACACCAAAATGGAGATTTCACAAAGGTAACATGCACCTGGGGAGAGAAGCATCTGGATTAGGGTTCTATAAATCGACTTTCGAATAATCAAAAAATTTTTGTCGAAAAGTCGAAGTCGACTATCTTGTTCCAAAAAATTCGATAACTCGACTATCGTCTATGAAAAAAGTCGAAAAGTCGTAAAAAGTCGAAAAAAGTCGAAAATTTTAAAAAGTGGAAAAAAAAGTCAAAAACTTTAAAATAGTCGGAAAAATTCGAAAGAAGTCGAAAATAGTCAAAAATTCGAAAAAAAGTCGAAAAGTCGACTTTTTATAAAATACTAAATGTCGAAAAGTCTAAAAGTCGACTTTTAATTAAATGAAAAAAATCGAAAAGTCGAAAAATCTACTTTTCATAAAATGCAAAAAGTGGCAAAGTCGACTTTTAACTAAATGCAAAAAATCGTAAAGTCGACTTTTCGTTTCAACTATAGAACTCTAATCTGGATGCTGAATGAGGTTCTATTGAATATACGTCTTAGATAGTAGTAATCTTCTGAAAGTAAACTCATGTTTTGCGATTGTCAAACCTGTCTTATTGAGCTGAAAAACCAATTGAATCTGAAGCTCCTATGGGTGCTGGATCACTCTCACAAAATATTTCGAATAATTTGGGTGTTTCATTTCAATGCTGTAAATTAGACCAGAGAACCTGACTTGATTGCTCTGTACTTGCTGCTGCTCAGGCCAAGGTGATGTTTGCAAGTGACTTCGACTACTGACTGCTGTAATGACAGGGCTATGTATAATTGAATCTGCCATTTAATGACCAGCACAGATATGGTAATGAGATTTTACTTAACCAACAACTTACTTTTTAATTACTACTACATACCGTCTGCAATACTTAGAAGAAGTCTAGTTACAAAAGCAGGACATATGAGCAGAGTTCCTATGAAGTTTTGAATTCAACCAAACAATGGGGTCGTAGTTTTAACTTCAGTGCTATTACCTAAATGTTAAGGGATATTTACATCCTTATGTGATTAGAGCCAAATTTACCCCCGATTAATCTGTTCATCATCAATTATAACGACAATTTTTCAAAATCTTCTCTTTATCAATTAAAAAACATCAATTAACATGAAGGCGGAACCAAATTTTTTTCCACAATATTTAAAAGAAAAACCAATTATGTTCAAACATATTAGAAGTAAATCCCAAGTTGTTGCAACAAAGTACAAAAATAAATGATGTATGTGTTGTTGCCTGGTCCAGTGCTTAGTTATTGTTTTTTTTTTAATTTTTTGTTGACAACAAAGTTTAGAAAAATTTACGCATGTTGCACATGTGTCTTAAAGTTACGTCCAACACAAACTCGTATGTCATGTCAATACGCAATTTACTTTAAAAGACTTTTAAATCTATGGACCAAGAAACCCATAATAGTTTTTTCTTACTATTTAAAGTTCTTGTTTTTTTCTTTCTTTCTTTCTTACAAATCATTGCAATTATTTTTCACATGTTTGGTGCATGTTTCGACAACTTTTTCTATTTGCTGCTGTGGCGGCTATTGGTTGCAACTGTATCTTTAGGTTTTTTTTTTATTTCTTAAACTTTTTCCTAGTATTAGTCCCCTCATCTTGAAGTTATTTCGATAATTTGTTACAAAAATGTTAACATGTTTGTTTGTGTATGTCTGTTTAAAAGCTTGTCTTGGTATGTTTGAGATTTTGTTAAGAAAGTCGGTTAAAACTGATTTTTATAGTTAACTGCTGTTTATACCATATTAAGTTGACTTTAAAAGAATAGTAAGGAAGTTATAGTTTCTTTTTCAAACATATGGAAAAAGTTTATTTCTGCTTTTTTTCCAGCTTGTAAGTAAAAGAAACTGTAAAGAACCAGGCTAATGGCAATGTAGGGAGAAAAACCTCAAGTTTCCCACAATCTATTAAGTTGCTTAAGATAATTTTCAGTTCATTATCACATTATCTGTTGGATAAAGTTTTTGCAATAAGGGATTTTAAGTAAGAAATTAAAAAAATCCCTAGAAATTGTAATTGATTTTGAAAATTGTCTGAAAATGTTGAAGAAAATATTTCAAAAATTTTATTCCCCTTTTTTTTATTAACGATTAATTATATAAAACGTTCTTTTCAAAACACTAACATCCATTTCCATAAGATACACAACATTTCCTTTCAAAAACATTTAGTTTTTTGTCATTTATTCATATTTGATTCATATTGCGTTTTATAGCACGTGTCCATTAAATTCACTTTTTCGGCAACCAATTGTGATGTTCATTTTAATGAGGCCAACTTCCTTTTCTTTAACAATGTCAACAACGCACAGTTTAAAGCTTCCGTAAGTGATTAAAATTTGTGTTTTTTTTAAATCGTTAAAAATTTCTTAGAATTCTAACAAAGCGTTCAGACACCATCCATCCATAAAGATGTATTTGAAACAGACAAACAAAAATGTCAAACTAGTTATACTTAATTTTATATAAAATTTTTTTTGTTATTGAGTCAAAATCCCCTTGAGTGTGATATAATTTAAGTAGTTTAATATGTATTTTATTTTGAACGTTATTTTTATGACACATACAATATAATATAAATTTACGAGGAACAGGCCTAATTCACGCCTTTGTTTGTGTTTTTTTTTATAAATATAAAAAAATATTAATAGGTTTATTTTTCAAGGACAATTTTTTTTTACTAAACCCTTCACATTCGAGAGAAGGTTATATATATTAGCTTGTCGACCCTTACACATATGTATGTAGATAACATCTGTCTGTCCGTTTGTATATTTGTTGAAATTTGAAATTTTCTGAAGACCCCAGACTACTTTGGGAGCCATATCTTCAACAATGTTTTCATAACATGTTTTCGTGAATTTTTCTATTTAGAATTAACAAAATCGATCCATAAATAAGGGAGTTATAAGCATACATCCCAGACAACCTTTAATTTCTGTGCATGCTCAGACAAAACGAAATAACAACAACATACGGATCCATAAGGTCAATGCTGTTCTTGTACATAGTTTGATTGCTTTCAAATAGCAGAAATTTGGTACTTTTTCGTTCTTTAGAAAATATTTTTGGAGTCATAAAATGAAGCAAAAACCTTTTGATACTTTTTCGTTTTTCAAATGGTACTTTTTGAATTTCTATAATACTGAACATAGAAACATAAAATCAAGCATGTAGAGCCCGGAGTAATGAGAACCTATAAAACGATACTTTCTGTAATAAATCGTGTTTCGTTTTGGAGGTAATAGTCGATTTACTATTTTGTACTATATAAGATCAAGTACTGAACTAGAATTGAACTAGAATTGAACTAGAATTGAACTAGAAGTGAACTAGAACTGAACTAGAACTGAACTAGAACTGAACTAGAACTGAACTAGAACTGAACTAGAACTGAACTAGAACTGAACTAGAACTGAACTAGAACTGAACTAGAACTGAACTAGAACTGAACTAGAACTGAACTAGAACTGAACTAGAACTGAACTAGAACTGAACTAGAACTGAACTAGAACTGAACTAGAACTGAACTAGAACTGAACTAGAACTGAACTAGAACTGAACTAGAACTAAACTAGAGCAGAACTAGAACTGATCTAGAACTGAACTAGAACTGAACTAGAACTGAACTAGAACTGAACTAGAACTGAACTAGAACTGAACTAGAACTGAACTAGAACTGAACTAGAACTGAACTAGAACTGAACTAGAACTGAACTAGAACTGAACTAGAACTGAACTAGAACTGAACTAGAACTGAACTAGAACTGAACTAGAACTGAACTAGAACTGAACTAGAACTGAACTAGAACTGAACTAGAACTAAACTAGAACTGAACTAGAACTGAACTAGAACTGAACTAGAACTGAACTAGAACTGAACTAGAACTGAACTAGAACTGAACTGAACTGAACTGAACTATGAACTAGAACTGAACTAGAACTGAACTAGAACTGAACTAGAACTGAACTAGAACTGAACTAGAACTGAACTAGAACTGACTACTGAACTAGAACTACTAGAACTGAACTAGAACTGAACTAGAACTGAACTAGAACTGAACTAGAACTGAACTAGAACTGAACTAGAACTGAACTAGAACTGAACTAGAACTAAACTAGAACTGAACTAGAACTGAACTAGAACTGAACTAGAACTGAACTAGAACTGAACTAGAACTGAACTAGAACTGAACTAGAACTGAACTAGAACTGAACTAGAACTGAACTAGAACTAGAACTATGAACGAACTAGAACTGAACTAGAACTGAACTAGAACTGAACTAGAACTGAACTAGAACTGAACTAGGAACTAGAACTGAACTAGAGAACTGAATAGAACTGAAACTAGAATGAACAACTAGAATGAACTCGAAACTGAACTAGAAACTGAAACTAGAACTGAAACTAGAACTGAAACTAGAACTGAACTAGAACTGAACTAGAAACTGAAAACTAGAACTGAAACTAGAACTTGAACTAGAACTGAACTAGAACTGAACTAGAACCTGAACTAGAATCTGAACTGAAACTGACTAGAACTGAACTAGAACTGCACTATGAACTGAGCTAGAACTGAACTAGAAACTGACTAGAACTGAACTAGAACTGAACTAGAACTGAACTAGAACGAAACTAGAACTGAACTACGAACTAGAACTGACTAGAACTGAATGACTAGAACTGAACTATAAACTGACCTAGCAACTGAACTAGAAACTGAACTAGAAACTGCACTAGAAAACTGAACTAGAAACTGAACTAGAACTGAACTAGAACTGAACTAGAACTGAACTAGAACTGAAACTAGAACTCTGAACTAGAAACTGAACTAGAACTGAAACTAGAACTGAACTAGAACTGAACTAGAACTGAACTAGAACTGAACTAGAACTGAACTAGAACTGACTAGAACTGAACTAGAACTGAACTAGAACTGAACTAGAACTGAACTAGAACTGAACTAGAACTAACTAGAACTGAACTAGAACTGAACTAGAACTGAACTAGAACTGAACTAGAACTGAACTAGAACTGAACTAGAACTGAACTAGAACTGAACTAGAACTGACTAGAACTGAACTAGAACTGAACTAGAACTGAACTAGAACTGAACTAGAACTGAACTAGAACTGAACTAGAACTGAACTAGAACTGAACTAGAACTGAACTAGAACTAAACTAGAACTGAACTAGAATTGAACTAGAACTAACTAGAACTGAACTAGAACTGAACTAGATCTGAACTAGAACTGAACTAGAACTGAACTAGAACTGAACTAGAACTGAACTAGAACTGAACTAGAACTGAACTAGAACTGAACTAGAACTGAACTAGAACTGAACTAGAACTGAACTAGAACTGAACTAGAACTGAACTAGAACTGAACTAGAACTGAACTAGAACTGAACTAGAACTGAACTACAACTGAACTACACTGAACTAGAACTGAACTAACTGAACTAGAACTGAACTAGAACTGAACTAGAACTGAACTAGAACTGAACTAGAACTGAACTAGAACTGAACTAGAACTGAACTAGAAACTGAACTAGAACTGAGTAGAACTGAACTAGAACTGAGCTAGAACTGAGCTAGAACTGAACTAGAACTGAACTAGAACTGAACTAGAACTGAACTAGAACTGAACTAGAACTGAACTAGAACTGAACTAGAACTGAACTAGAACTGAACTAGAACTGAACTAGAACTGAACTAGAACTGAACTAGAACTGAACTAGAACTGAACTAGAACTGAACTGGAACTGAACTAGAACTGAACTAGAACTGAGCTAGAACTGAACTGGAACTGAACTAGAACTGAATTAGAACTAAAAAATCATCCCAGATTTTCATTGCTTTATCCTTAGCGTTGCTAGATTTCGGGAAGATTGGACTTTTATGATTTTACCTAGAAGTGAACCCTTTGCCCTTAGCATTGTTACTTTTCGAGAAAAATCTACTTTTATATTTTCCCCCTAAAGTGATCCGAGTTTTTTATTATTTTTATATTAGTGTTGTGATTTTGCGAACAAATAAGGCCCTTGGATTTGATTCGCTAAACGTTTCATGTTTTATATATTGATAAATAAATCACAGAAAATAAAAATTTTAAAAATAAATTGGTGAAGCGTTAGTCAGGCAGACAAGCTAATGAATTATGTTGGAACCTTTTCGAATTTTTTTTATATGTATATTTTGTCGGTTTTTTTTATCTCACCGCCTATGTACTACATTGACACATTTAACTATTGCTATTTTATATACAAAGATACATTTTATAAACTTTTTCATTATTAACTCAATGATTAAGTTGGTGTCATTATTTCGAACATAAAATATTTTTATGAGTATTTTTTATGAAAAGTGAATGAGTAAAAAATATTCTTTAAGTTTTTAAGAAACTTTATTGATTTCTATAGAAAAACTTCCTTTAATATAAAGATGTAGAATAGAAGAAGACATAACCAAAATTCCCATTTATATAGTATTTTTATATACAAAAACAAAAATGAAAAAACAATTCCGGTCGGCTTTATGATGTCAATCATCTACACAATGATTATGATTATAAGGTTGCTCATAATGATAATGAAGTGTTTGCAAATGACGTTTGTTTTTGATTTGATGATGGTCAAGGGTGTTGTTGAAACGACTGACTGTCAAATGGTTTTTAGTTGATATGTTTTTATTTAATTTTTTTTTCTGGACAAGGGTGTGAATTGTGATTATTTGGAATGAATTTATATCAGAGTCATATAAAAACAAACACCACAGTAGTAATAATAATAATAACATATTTAATCATAATCATATAAAACATGCCCATGAGATTTTTTATATATATTTGCTCAACTTGTCTTGTCTTTTTTTAGGGGGCCACATGTTTGGCATTTACTCTCTAAGGGGGGATGACATTTCAATGTAAATAAATATTCTTAGGAAATATTATGTATTCAATATAAAATCAATATATTTAGGAGCAAAAAATGCTCCATATTTATGGTCACATAAAAATATATGATTTATGATGTTTAAGTAGCAAACAAACATGTTTTCTAAAAAATAATAATTTATGGGAATTTTTTTATACACATGTCCACATAATTTTATACTGAAGTCTATTTAAAATAATTTAAATATTCCGTAATTAAAAAGATGTTTTTTTTTTTATAATGTTCAGTGCAACGTCAGTAGGTTTAGACAACACCTACAGCCAACAGATATTACAGTCGCCATTTTTTATCCAAAATATATCAATTGTTGTCATTAATAGTCTAGTCAATAGTGTGGACTCTAGTCCAATCTATAGTCTGGACTAGAGTCTAGTCTATAGTGAAATCTATAGCCTGGACTATAGTCTGAACTATAGTCTAGTCTATAGTGTGGACTATAGCCTAGTCTATAGTCTGAACTTTAGTGCAGTCTATAGTCTGACCTATAGTCTAGTCTATAGTCTGGACTACAGTCTAGTCTATAGTCTGGACTACAGTCTAGTCTATAGTCTGGACTACAGTCTAGTCTATAGTCTGGACTACAGTCTAGTCTATAGTCTGGACTACAGTGTAATCTATAGTCTGGACTATAGTCTGAACTATAGTAAAGTCTATAGTGTGGACTATAGCCTAGTCTATAGTCTGAACTTTAGTGCAGTCTATAGTCTGGACTACAGTCTAGTCTATAGTCTGGACTACAGTCTAGTCTATAGTCTGGACTATAGTGTAATCTATAGTCTAGTCTATAGTCTGAACTATATGCTAGTCTATAGTCTTTACTATATTCTAGCCTATAGTCTAGTCTATATTCTGGACTATAGCCTAGTCTATTGTATTCACAGAATTAAATAAATAAATAGACTGGACTATAGTGTAGTCTATAGTCTGGACTATAGTGTAGTCTATAGTCTGGACTATAGCCTAGTCTATAGTCTGGACTATAGCCTAGTCTATAGTCTGGACTATAGCCTAGTCTATAGTCTAGACTAAAGCCTAGTCTATAGTCTGGACTATAGTCTATAGCCTGGTCTATAGTCTGGACTATATTCTAGTCTATAGTCTGGCTATAGTTTAGTCTATTGTCTGGACTATAGTTTAGTCTATTGTCTGGACTATAGTCTAGTCTATAGTATGGACTATATTCCAGTCTATAGTCTGGACTATAGTGTAGTCTATAGTCTGGACTATAGTGTAGTAGTCTATAGTTTGGACTATAGTCTAGTCTATAGCCTGGACTATAGTCTAGTCTATAGTCTGGACTATATGCTAGTCTATAGTCTGGACTATATGCTAGTCTATAGTCTGAACTATTTGCTGGTCTATAGTCTGGACTATATGTTAGTCTATAGTCTGTACTATATTCTAGTTTATAGTCTGTAGTATATTCAAGTCTATAGTCTGTACAATAGTCCAGTCTATAGTCTGGACTATATTCTAGTCTATAGTCTGGACTATAGTCTAGTCTAGAGCCAGGGCTATAGTCTAGACTATAGGCTAGTCTATAGTCTGGACTATAGTCTAATCTGTAGTCTAGTCTATGGTCTGGACTATTGTCTAGCTTAATGTTTGGACTATAGTCAAATGCCTGGTGTTGTCTATATCTGGTGTTGTCTATAGTATGGCCTATTGTTCAGACTGTGGTCCATAGTCTGGACTATAGTCTAGTTTATTGTCTGGACTATAGGTTAGTCTGTAGTCTGAGTTGTAGTCCCAATCTATAGCTAGACTATAGCAAGTAGTCTGGTCATATTCTAGTACCTAATATCCATGTCACCAATATTTCACGAGTTACTGAATTATTTCCAATATTAAGTTTCTAATCCACTAAGCATTGTACATATGATGGACCTATATGTATTATTTTTTCATAATTATAAAATTTAGAATAAATTTATTAAAATTTATTTAGTTTAATCTTAATTTTCTATTAGTTAGCTAACATATACAAAAAAAAAATAACAATTACATGAAACTACATTAAAATTGTTGTTTTTAAATAAAAAAAAAACAAAAACTTGTTAGAATTTGAACGTTAAGGTTACATGCCGGACTAGTAAATTTACAACGTATTTGTAGTGGAAAACCCACAATATGGTTTAGTTTTATCTTTGACATTGTGGTTGCATGCCACAAATACCAATCGTACGTTAAACATCAGATCATTGGCCAGTAATTGTGCCCATTAACAAATGAACAAATAGTTAAATGAATGAGTTTGTTTCTAAAAACAAATGTACTGCTGTCCGAGAAGGAAACAGTGTATTCCTTTTAGACATGTACTTTTGAAGTCGATTTTTATCTTCGTGTCCCCAAGTAGAAGCTAAAAAATTTGTCATTTGTGAAGTAACCCTAAGCATAAGTTAAAATCACACACTCAGAACTGCAGGGTCTTTTTCGGTAATGACACAATCGTTAGCAGTTCTACTGTCTAAATAATAGAAGATTTTTTTTTTTAACAAGTTTAAAGTAGTAGGCGCAAAACAATGTTTTCAAATACCTAGTTTAGTTGGGCAGGATTTTTTTTAAACAAAAATTTAATTCCATTTTAGTTTGTTTTTGCTATTTGCTGCAAATAAATTGTAATTTTCTTTTTAAAAATTTCATTTTATTTTATAGATATTTTGCAAGCAAGGTTCAATAGCAAGAAAGTAATAAGTTGCACATTTTGATTGTACTTTATTTTTGGTTTTCAAGATCAGGGTCATGATAACTCAACTAGAAAATTAAACAATTTCAAATTGTGAAAGTTTCGAAAAAATAACTGCCCAAATATGAAGGTATACAAAGTTATAAGGGAAAGTAACAATTTTCTTTAGAAACATTTTTTAACGCTAATAAAAAGGAAAAAATATTTATGTCTGCAAAAATATAGTTTAGAAAATAAACAAAGATGTAATACAAAACTTGAAAGTTGTTCTTGTAGTTTAAATAGTGGTATCGATTACCTACATATATGTTGTATGATATATAGTCTTGTCTGTATTCTGAAGTATAGGTTTGTCTATAGTCTGCACTGTAGTCTTGTCTATAGTCTGGATTATAGTCTTGTCTATAGTCTGGATTATAGTCTTGTCTATAGTCTGGATTATAGTCTTGTCTATAGTCTGGATTATAGGCTTGTCTATAGTCTGGACTATAGTCTTCTCTATAGTCTTGGCTATAGTCTGGACTATAGTCTTGTCTATAGTCTGGACTATAGTCTTGTCTATAGTCTGGACTATAGTCTTGCCTATAGTCTGGACTATAGTCTTGTCTATAGTCTGGACTATAGTCTTGTCTATAGTCTGGATTATAGTCTTGTCTATAGTCTGGATTATAGTCTTGTCTATAGTCTGGATTATAGTCTTGTCTATAGTCTGGATTATAGTCTTGTCTATAGTCTGGATTATAGTCTTTTCTATAGTCTGGAGTATAGTCTTGTCTTTAGTCTGGATTATAGTCTTGTATATAGTCTGGGTTATAGTCTTTTCTATAGTCTGGAGTATAGTCTTGTCTATAGTCTGGATTATAGTCTTGTATATAGTCTGGACTATAGTCTTGTCTATAGTCTGGACTATAGTCTTGCCTATAGTCTGGACTATAGTCTTGTCTATAGTCTGGACTATAGTCTTGTCTATAGTCTGGATTATAGTCTTGTCTATAGTCTGGATTATAGTCTTGTCTATAGTCTGGATTATAGTCTTGTCTATAGTCTGGATTATAGTCTTGTCTATAGTCTGGATTATAGTCTTGTCTGTAGTCTGGATTATAGTCTTGTATATAGTCTGGACTATAGTCTTGTCTATAGTCTGGATTATAGTCTTGTATATAGTCTGGACTATAGTCTTGTCTGTAGTCTGGACTATAGTCTTGTCTATAGTCTGGACTATAGTCTTCTCTATAGTCTTGGCTATAGTCTGGACTATAGTCTTGTCTATAGTCTGGACTATAGTCTTGTCTATAGTCTGGACTATAGTCTTGTCTATAGTCTTGGCTATAGTCTGGACTATAGTCTTGTCTATAGTCTGGACTATAGTCTTGCCTATAGTCTTGCCTATAGTCTTGCCTTTAGTCTGGACTATAGTCTTATCTATGGTCTAAACTATAGTCTTGTCTACATTCTGGACTATAGCCTTGCCTATAGTCTGGATTATAGTTTTGTATATAGTCTGGATTATAGTCTTGTATATAGTCTGGGCTATAGCCTTGTCTTGTTTATATTCTATAGACTTGTCTTTAGTCTTGACTATAGCCTTGTCTATAGTCTTGACTGTGCTCTTGTCTATAGCCTTGCCTATAGTCTACACTATAGTCTTGCCTATAGTCTGGACTATAGTCTTGCCTATAAACTGGACTATAGTCTTGCCTATAGTCTATAGTCTTGCCTATAGTCTATAGTCTTGCCAATAGTCTGGACTATAGTCTTGCCTATAGTCTGGACTATAGTCTTGTCTATAGACTTGCCTATAGTCTGGAATATAGTCTTACCTATAGTCTTTCCTATAGTATAGGACTATTTTTTTTGTATATAGCTGGACTATAGACTATAGCCATGTCTAAAGTCTGGGCTATTTTCTTGTTTATATATAGTCTGGACTATGGACTATAGTATTGACTATGGTCTTGTCTATAGTATTGACTATAGTTGACTTGTTTATAGTATGAACTATAATCGTGTCTATAGTTTGGACTATAGTCTTGTCTTTAGTCTTGTGTACAGTATGGACAAGTCTTTCATTAGTATGAACTATAGTCGGCACTATAGCCTGTCTAAAGAATAGACTATAGTCTATTCTATAGTATGGACTATAGTCTTGCCTATAGTCGGGGCTATGGTCTTGTCTATAGGCTGGACTATAGTGTTGTTTATAGGATGGACTTTAGTCTGGACTATAGTTTCATACACACTCTTTACTATGGCCACTTTTTTCATCTTCACCACCATTTAACGGTATATTTTTCTGACAGATTAATGTTGACATTTGATAGATTTGAAAAGAGTTATTTATTATTCCTATTTAAATTTACATATAAACATTTGTTTTAACTTATTTTACCTTGAAACAAAACCATTAAACAACATAAATGTACGAATTTTCTGCATATATGGAGTCCCACGTTACTGTCGCCAAATCGTATTCGTCATACTAACAAAATAAGTCGAATTTCATTAAGGAAAAATAATGAATAATTGCCAATGTACGTATATGTCATTAAATATTTATTTCCATTCAATTTTGATGTCTAAAACTGTAAGCGATTGTAATACAGAGAATTTTAACAGATAGCGTGTGTATTTTGGAAAGGGTGATTTGAAATGAGGGGAATAATCGTAAATTGATCTAGATAGGTGTATAGGAGATTTAATTGTGAACCATGATATTGTAGAGTTTTATCTTAGTACATCTTAGTCTTAATAGCTCTAAACATCCTACGCTAACTCATTAAATAACACTTATTATTCAAAAACCCTTTTGTCATTTGCTGTTGTACGTATCCTTAAAGTATTTCCTAATCTTTTTAGAAACGCAATAAGTCCATTGAGTAGATTGTCTTGGAATATTTTCAGTTGCTGATGTGCGTGCGTACTTGGCCTCTGACAACCACAAACAACAACAACGACAAAAAATCATTTGTTCATATGGAAATGTTACTTTTTGAAATTGTTGATGGTTTTGTTCCTTATTTTGTAAGAAAAATGCTTATTTTGACTCTTTTTATAGGAATAAACATTTTTCGTTATATTTTTCTTTTCAATAAACATTTTTTTTGCCATTTGTTAAGTTGGTTATTGGTTTCTTGACTGTTTAGTTGAATTCGTTTCGTTTTTTGGTTTAATGGCTGGTTATTTGCTACAAGTTGTCTTTTAACTAAATTTCTTGTCAATTTGTGTCGTTGTGTGGGCAGTTGTTATAAATCACATTGTGTGACAGAAATTTTCAAATAGATACGAATTTTATTTTAATGAACTTTTTAAATGAAAAAATCGATTTATTATCTTATTTTTTTTTCTTCTGTCTGCATTTATTTAACTATTTTACTCTACTTCATGGCAAAAATATGCAACAGAAAAAACCACAAGAAAACATGAATGATTTATTTACCAATGAAAATTTTAATGAATTTGGTTTTTCGTTAATTTATTGTATTTCCGTCATTGTGTCATAAGGATTATGAAAGCTATTTAGTGTTGGGTTATATGCTTGTATAAGGAATTTGTCAGGGAGTTGTTAAATATGAGTCAGAGTTATTTTTTCTCTTCTATAATGTTGACTATAGTCTGGACTATTGTCTCGTCTATTATCTGTATTATATAGTCTCGTCTATAGTCAGTATAGTCTAGACTATAGTCTCGTATATAATGTGGACTATAGTCGGAACTATAGACATGCCTATAATTTGGAATATAGTATCGTTTATAGTTTTACTTGTACGAGTCATCTATAGTCTGTTCACTCAGTAGTCTCTTCTATATCCGGTACTATAGTCTCGTCTATAGTATAGACTATAGTCTTGTCTTTAGTTTTGACAATAGTGTCATCTATAGTCTAGATTAGTCTATTCTTAAGTGTGAACTATAATCTCTTCTAAATTTAGAGCTATAATCTCGTCTATAGCCTAGACTATAGTATCGTCTATAGCCTGGACTATCCTCATGTCTATAGTCTAGACAATAGTCTCTTATTTAGGCCGAACTATAGTCTCTTCTATGGCTTCGACTATAGTCTGGACTGCAGTCTCGTCTACAGTTTTAACTTTAGACTTTTCTATAGTATAGACAATGGGTGTCTATAGTCTGGACTATCGCAACGTTTTTTGAACTATAGTCTTAGTCAATAATCTATCCTATAGTCTCGTCTATAGTCTTGGCTATAGTTTCGTCTATTGTCTGAAGTATATTCTAATCTATAGTCTGGTCTTAAGTCTCTATGAACTAAAGGCTATAGTCTGAACTAAAGGCTCATCTATAGTCTCATCTGCTGTCTAGGCTGTAGTCTCATCTATACTCTGGCCTATAGTCTGGTCTTTAGTCTCTTCTATAGTCTGATCTATAGGCTCATCTATAGTCTCGTCTGCTGTCTAGGCTGTAGCTTCGTCTGGACTATAGTTTCGTCTATAGTCTGGACTATAGTCTCATCTATAGTCTGGACTATAGTCTCTTCTACTGTCTAGGCTGTAGTCCCGTCTATAGTCTGTACTATAGTCTAGTCTATAGTCTGGACTATAGTCTCGTCTATTGTCTGGGCTATATATCTTGTCTATAGTCTGGACTATAGTCTGGACAATAGTCTGGTCTATAATCTCATATATAGTCTGCACAATAGTCTCGCCTACTGTCTAGGCTGTAGTCTAGTCTGTAGTCTGGATTATAGTCTCGTCTATAATCTGGACTGTAGTATCTTCAATAGTCTCGTCTATAGTCTGGACTATAGTCTCGTCAATGGTCTAGCAATAGTCTCGTCTATAGTCTGGACTATAGTCTCGTTAATTGTCTGGGCTATAGTCTTGGCTATAGTCTGGACTATAGTCTCATCTATAGTCTGGACTATAGTCTCGTCTATAGTCTGGACTATAGTCTCATCTATAGTCTGCACTATAGTCTCATCTATAGTCTGGACTATAGTCTCATCTATAGTCTGGATCTAGACCATTGTCTGGACTATAATGTGGATCTAGACCATGGTCTGGACTATAGCCTAGACTGTGTTCTCGGTTTTATCTTTAAAAAAATCTACAAGAACTTTAATTTCTGTAACATATATAAACTTTTCACCATTTAATTTAAAAAAACTTCCATGAAAATCAAACAGCAGCCACAAGAACAACAAATATTAACTGCAACAACACACCAACAACCAGTAGACAACATGTGCCACAAATTAAACATGAACATGAATATACGAAAACAAACCCAGACTTGTAGACCCTTCTGTATGTCAATCGTATATAAATTTGATTAAAATTCCACAGAAAAAAAGCAAAATGAAAATAAACTTAAATTACAATATGAATACAATATAATTGTTGCAAATTAACAAACATCCTCATGTATGTAGTTCCAAATACAGTCATACATCTTTGCTTACAATCAGACATCCATCCATCCATTCATCGTTCTCTGCAGTATGTTGGAGACAACTAAATGAATGGTAGATCTTAACTGATATGATAATGCCATATATAAAAATATAAATACGTAGGTTATGTATGTAATGAGGGGATGTAACAAGTTAAAAACTGGATCTAATAGATAAGAAATATGTCTACTAGTTCGAAAGCAATGATATAAAAATTTTCTGAAATGATCTTAGGTATTGGATTTATAACAGAGCTGCTCACTCACTGCAACCTTAAAATCGGCCTTTTTGTTATTGCGTTAAAGAGATATCGAACTATGGACCCAAACTTGCAGGACTGAGGTTGCTATTTTTCAGGTCTTTTATAAGGCAAATTACTTTTTACTGGTATGAATTATGTATCGGACTTTTATAGATAATATGATTTTTTTCCGTTCAATTACTTATCGCATAACCCTCCATCTTCAACCATATTGTTCTTTTAGTATTGTGTTTAAATGTGCAAACGTGTTTTATTCACTGATAAATATGCTCCCGCAATTGTGTCAATTCATATTCAATTCATTTTCATTTAATATTATTTATTGTAATTTTTGATGACATCAGCTTAAGTCTATATAAACCTACCGTAGGACTTTGGAAATGAAGAGCAAATGAAAAACACTTCATTAAAATGAAAATTCAACAAAATTTCTGTATACACTTAATGGAAGATGTTGGGTCAAAGGACACGGGGACATAAATATTACTGATATTTTGGCGAATGCTGGGACGAGAATGGCTACTCTGTGGTGTCCCACTATCGGCCATTTAGAAACATATATCTGATACATGTTATAGTTTAGCTCAAGACCGCCGGTCTCTTGAGCATACTTGCTCGATCGTAAAGACGCTGTGACCTAGCATGGATCTTCACAAAACATCCTATGTATGGGTCTTTCATATAACGACTTCTGCTGAAGCTGTTAGAACGAGGATGAAGAGGAAACAACTACTCATCTTCTATGTAACTGTCCGGCTCTAGAAACGATTCGTTGTCAAACGTTGGGGTCGTTACATTTCTCTGATCTATCTGATCTGTCAGACGTTCCACGAGAACGTATTCTAGCATTCCTAAATTTGTCGAATTGGGTGTGAACTTAGTTTACATTGACTCTTATTATTCCAACAATGAGAATGTTCATCTCTGTCTACTTCCGACTTCTTTAAAACCTTCTCATAGACTATCTCCTTAATCTTCCTTTTCCATCCTTCTCTCACTCTTACTAACTTTCTTTACGGATAATACAAAGGGAAGTAAAGACTGTCAAGTTTTTCCGAGTTATCTATTCGAAATGACTTAGTATATACTAGGAACTAGAGAAAGTTCTGAAAATAATTTTAGGCAAAGTTCCGCACCGATTTTACATTCCTTTGAGGTTCTTGTGCTGACTAATACTTTACAAAACTAGTTCACTACGGTAAAGTTTGCAAAAGTGATAGCGGAAGTATATTCGTGGACTGTAGACTAGTTTTTGTTTAGCAATTTTAATAGGCCTTAATTCCAAACTACTGCCATTCAAAACTTTTGTTATCCACAATTTCAATTAATATTTGTCGCTGATTGTTTTTCTTTGTTGTTGTTGTTGTTGCTGTTGCTGATCATACGACATACATATGTAAACCTCTACCCTGCTCTACTGCTCCTCCGCAAACTATAATGGCAATTGTCTGTCATCATTATTATTTGTGTCGCTTGTTGCTGTCATATTGTATTTTAATTATGCACGCGCGCCGTTCATGTAACTCACATACAAATCGCTCAGTCATTTATTGTTATTGTTCTTGGCATTTTTAGTATAGTTTTTTTTTTTTTTTTTTTTTGATTCGTTCTTTTTTTGGTTTTTGTCAATTTAAAGCCAAATAAAGTAAAAAAAAAACTAGCGATTATTATTAGTGTATTTGGTAAAATGTCGCCCAATCTCGCTTTCCAATTGTGCTACTCTGTCTGTCTCTGATTGTTTGTCTGTCTGTCAGTCTGTCTGTTGGGGCTTGTGAGTGCTTGGCAATTTTATTCGAATTCACAAATTCAATGGATTACGCGACGCCATCTAAATGTTTTGAAAACAACATTTTATTATGATGCAATGCCCTCCTTTATTATTATTATTGTTGCTGCTATTGCTCTTGTTGTTATTGTTGTTGCTGTTGTTTTTGTAACTAACAAAGCCATTGTTATCATCGGCAACAGATCAGAGATGCTTTGAAAATCATCAACAACAACAGTGAGTGAAAAAAGTGGCCTTTACATACATATATAGTGCATATTAGGTTGGGGTCGAATTTTTGGCCTTGGATTTTGAGAATTTTTTTGAGGAGTATATTTTTCTTATTGTTCAAGGTCCAGATTATAAAATTAAATTGTGGTTAAACTTCCTTTTGTTTAGTATTTGTTTGGATGTTTATTCAGAATTTCATCTTCTGATTCCATATATATTGATTGACATTGAACTTTCTCAGTTCAATCACTCATTGATCCTTAAAATTGTCAAAATATGTAAAGAGCGGGAATTCCTTTAAACTTGTATTGAGAATTGAGAAAACGGATATGAAAGTCATAAAAATGCCAGGATCTTGCCCCAAATCTTGCCATTTAAACTATGAAAAGCGATATGGTAGTCGTAAGCAAGACAAATCAATCTGATTCATCGAATATAGCTTTCTTTTGAACTTATGGCATTTCCCAGAACTAGCGCAGCCCTATCCATTAGACCGTAAAGTAATGATCTACAAAAGTTGGCTATTCAGAGCTCCTGAGCTTCACAAGTAACAGAGATCCTCTTTCGAACGATATGAAGATAAATAACAGACTCAGGTTTTCTAATACTTAAACTTATTTCACAAAGCGATTGAGAGAAACCTATAAAGACTTAAAAAATTCTTCAATATCAATTGACGATCTATATAGTAGTTTCAGAGCGCCTTAAAAGAAGAGTAATAAGGAACACATCAGAAATTGCAATGTAATAAGTCTTACACTTCAAAGAACTTGTGGATCTAGTTGTAATCCAAAAGTTCTTCCATATTCTAAAAATCGTCAATAGATGAACTAAACAACATGGGCAGTTTCAGAACTCTTGATCTTCATAAGAAAAGGTATAAGTAATATAGGAAACAAACGTTGAAGAGAGCAAAGATAAAGAAATGTTAGAAGGAAAGACTAATGAAAAACCATTCAATCAATCAAACCTACTAGAAGATCCTATAAACAGATCTTCAAAATCGTCAATGTACGATCTATGGGCATAGAAGTTTCAGAGCGCAAAGCAAGGATCAACAGTATCCAAAAAAAGTCTAAATTTAAATTACTCAAAGTACGGTATACAGAGAAATCACAGTCTTAGATTCTTTAATATTTTACAAGATTATTTTGTCTCAAAGCTATTAAGACGAACCTGAAAAGTCTCAACCTTCCCATATATATCTTCAATATCGTCAGAAGACGTTATATATTATTTGAGCAGTCCCAAAGACCCCATGAAAAAGTAATTTTTGAAACCGGTTGAAATGTAAGAGAAAGAGATAAGAGAGGGCTGCAATGAAATCGAGTCTTTGACCCATAAAGAGGGTGTTATGTCAAACGGTTCTTTAGCTAGACCACCGTTACAGATTTGTCTACATTATCCAGAGGCCTAATACGATTAAGTTATTTTAATTTCGATAAAATTTCGAATCAGTTTTTATTAAATTTTAAGGATTGTCGTTAAATCTTCGCCTCCCTAATTTTTATTGGAACAATACTTTTTGTATTATGCTGTTTTTTTGTGCGGTTAGCTGTCGATGTTTGTTTTCCAATACCTTTAATATGAAAGCTACACTTTTTTATACTTTACACCCAACTCACCTTTTCTTATCTTTTCAATTTTTATTTATATTTATACCCTACACCACTTTAGTGGGGAGGGTATATTGGATTTGTGCTGATGTTTGTAACATACAAAAATATTCGTCCTAGACCCACCTTAAAGTATACCAATCGGCTTAGAATCGTTTTCTGAGTCGATTAAGCTATGTCCGTCCGTCCGTCCGTCTGGCAGGCTGGCTGGCTGGCTGTCCATGTAAACCTTGTGCGCAAGGTACAGGTCGTAATTTTCAAGATAATTGGATGAAATTTGGCACGCACGTTTTATTTGACCCAAGGACGAAGCCTATTGAAAATGGTTAAAATGGGTCCATTATTTCACCTAGCCCCCATAGAACAGGTCCCCCCGAAAAGGGCTTCTGAGCTCATAATTATGTTAAATATACAGATATATCGATAAAATACGGCACAACTAAGTTTTATAGAAGTCTTGGTGACCCTGCCAAATTTCATAAAGATCGGGCCCCATTTGACCCTAGCTCCCATACAAAGTCCCCTTCAGAAAATTACTTGAATGTCCCAAATTAACTTATAAACACAAATATCGCGATGAAATTCAGCACAATAAAATATTATGTAAATATAAATATATTCACAAAATTTTATCGGGCTTGGTCCATATTTGCCCCTAGCCCCCATATAAAGCCTCTTTCAGAAAATTAGTTTTTCATCCATAAATTGCTTAAATGTATCGGAACAAGGGAATATTGAAGATAAATGCGATATTATGAAAAATAAATCACATTTAATATTCATAACTGGTGTAGGGTATCATATAGTCGGCCACGACCGACTATACTTTCTTACTTGTTTTTTATTGCTGTATTACTGACAGTTCCTGCTTTTTTCCTCTTTTCCACTCGCTAGCTTTTCTTCTTTCTAAAGCTGTAATAAAACCATGGCAATCGATTAGACAGGCTTTTCAGAAAGTACGAAAACAAAGCAACGCCACAGAGTGAAAAGAAAAAAAACACAAGTTCAGCCCAACCCTGCACTATTTTAGCCTTGTTCCTTATTGTTTTGCCGCTCTTGTCATCTCGTTTTAGTTTTAGTTGTTTTATTTTTGCAGTCTGCTCCTTTTATAGTTTTGTCAGCGAACCCAGTCATAGCCATATATAACATACATACAAACATTGTATATATTCCCCTGTTAATAGAAATAAGCCAACAACAGTTTACCTTTTTCCTGTACATGATAGTCTTTCTTTTGTTTTTAAACATTTTATTTGTAACAGGGTGACATACAGACACCATAATTGGTTTGAATTTTGAAATGATCTTCCTGATTGCTTGTTATCCCTAGTATCAACGCG
>NW_023995736.1:0-10000 GCF_015586225.1 Lucilia sericata | reverse complement strand
ATTCATGTTCATTTTCATGCTGTTATCATTTGGTTGACATTCATTGATTTTAACATGTGTTCGATCAAACACACACGTGTAGTATTATACATGTGTATCGATGTGTGCTGGTTGCATAAAGATACAAAATGAATCGTAATATCGTAGTATCTGTAGCTTTTATTAAATATTTGTTTAACAATATTTCATTGTTAGTTTTTTTTTATTGTTTTTGCTGTCATTCTTCTGTATTTTGCCCAACTCCTATATAAAGTACATGACACCAGGGTGGTGGTCTTCAACATCATCATCATTATTATATGTATGTATGGATGTGTTCTCTTTGTTGTAGTTGTGTTGTTGTCAGCGTCATCATTGCCTTCAACGACATGTTCGTTTGTTTGTCGGTTCGAAACTGACTGCTTTAGTCTGGTGTTACAGATGTCATGTGTCATTATCTATAAGGCATATAACATATTTTCCGCAAATTTATATTGGCATGTTGTGTGAAAATATTTGCATTCCTCTACATACATATAGGAAGAATATTGGCTATACAGTAGTTTTTCGATTTAACGAACCTATATGTTGTCAGGCCTGTTCGTTAAATCGAAAAGTTCGTTATATGCAGTACTAACTCGAAAGTGTCTTTTGGGTACATAAATAATTAAAATTACATAAAATCTAATTTATAAAAATATGTTCCAGGAAATATAATTTCTTTAGACAATATTTTATAAGAATTTTATGAAAAACTAGCAATTTATATCACAATGTAAAAACAATAATGAAATTTGAAAAAACTCAGTTTATTTCGTATAACTAATCTACGTTCTGGAAAAGCACTCGGACGACATAATTCTTAAAGAAGTTTAAACCCAATGGCTGGAATTGCGATGAATCTGAACCTGGCCTCAGAATTCCTTAGGAAATAGATTAATGTAAAGTTATTAAAGCGTTTCATTGTTTCACAGTTTCATCGTTTTCATTCTTTGAGATATCTGATTCCAAAGTTTTTTGAAATATTTTTCCTTTATTTCACAGCTATTCCTGTAAATATCCTTTTTCCAAAGAAAAACTATTTATATTGTTTATTCTATAACATATCGTTTCCAATTCTTAGAATTGGAAAAAATTATGGTCACAGTGAGGACTTGTTAGTTTGGCGAAAAATAAAAGCGAAATGTTAAGGTATACGATTGGCTAAGTCTTTATTTTGAACACCAATTTCTATGATTTCAAATTCTGAGGCCAAATTCGGGTTGAGCACGAGCTTCTAGAAAAGTATACTTTGGCCTCTCTAAACATTTTTTGTTTCGATTTTTAATTCGATCGACATTAGTTTTTGCGACATTAAGGATTGTGGATTTGATTATCTCATATTTTTGTATAAATCTTTAATAAAAAAATCTCAGATTATCTAGAATATTCATTTTACTAAATTAGAAAAAATCAAAATCAAATCAATCAAAAATCCATATTCGAAAGCAATGGAAAAGTAATAACGTCGAAGCTTTTCTGACATGATTTTTAGTTATTTTTGTTAATTTAACTCTAATTTAAATTATTTTATTTATATTTGTTCGTTAAACTGAGTACAAAACATATTTTTTGTTCGTTATGTAAGGTACTCAATGTAAAAATATTGATAGTTCGCTAAAGGCGATGTTCGTAGAAACGAATGTTCGTTAAATCGGAAAACTACTGTATATGTAAATATATGTTTCAAAGAAAAAATAATAAATTCAAATATGTAATTGATTTTAAAGAAATTCTTTGAAATCTTCATTTAATCCTCGAACTTTACAAATAACATTGAAACTTAATATTCTGCATGTGGATAATGTTATCAGAGTGTCTTAGAGTGCTGAATATGTATAAGAACCTTTTTCGCTTCAGTTCCAAAATAATTCAAGAACCTAATCTTAAGTCGAATATTGATACCAGCATCGGTAGTATTGTACCAATCAAGATAATGTGGATATTTGAAAACTTTTATTGACCAGTTTTATTATCGTATTGTCTAACTAAAGTAGGTTACAACTTCCAGATAAAGATATTCCATACTGCCAATGATATTCTGATAAGATATTCCAAAAAGACCGACCCTTTGCATATTTCTTAACTAGGCAGCACTTCAATTACTGTAACAAACTAAAGGATATAGTAATAATTCTATTAAGGTCTTAACAAATCATGCATCTAATTAGCGATCAAATCCATTAATCCTGGTGATCGTTTCCTAGATTTTCCATTGTAGTGTTCGCCATGAGATATGCAACTTTGATCCAGTTCTGCGTCTTCGGGATGCTCTGGTATAGGTCTGTTAGATCAGAAAACTTTACAGTAAATAATTTGGGGCGATCATATAATATGATCACGAATCTAATGTAGCGATCAAATCCATTGGTCCTGGTGATCGTTTCCTGGATTTTCCATTGTAGTGTTCGCCATGAGATATACAACATTGATCCAGTTCTGCGCCTTCGGGATGCTCTGGTATAGGTCTGTTAGATCAGAAAACTTTACAAGAAATAATTTGGGGCGATCATATAACATGATCTTGGTGATCAATTCCCATATTTTACATTATGGCGTTCGCACTGAGAGTTTTAGCTTTGACTGACCCAGTTCTGTGTTTTTAGGAAGTTCCGGAGAAGAAGCTTGTCGATCTTAAATCATAAGATGCTAGTGATCAACTCTACAATCCTTTCTGCATTTTTTCGTTTGCATTCTTCTTCGATATTCTCAGATCACCTGAGAATATCAACATCGTCCCGTACTTTTTCAAAACACATTATTTCCAGATTATAAATGTCAAAACTTATGATTGCTCTCCCCAAAATACCTTAAACCAAAATTGATATTCTACAAACATTTTGCATATCAAATAGTTTAAAACCTTAAGAAAACTTTTCTTCCAACTAATCAAATTTATTTTATTACATAGAAATTTAAATTTAAACACCTTCTCCTTTAATCCCCTTTAGCTCATATACAACCATCTACAGCAACCACACAGTTAACCATTCGCTCGTCTCTCATTTTATTTATTTATTCATCTAGTTTGTCAGAAATGCAACCATTTATCATGTCATACTATTTGCATACATCTGTCGATGCATCGTTATTTCTCGCTCAAATTTCATTTTTGCAGCTGTTCAGCATCTTCAAATAGTTTGTGATTTGCCCCCTCTATTCTATATTTTCTTTGGATTTTGCATTGCTTCTATTTTCATTTATATGAATTTCTTCAATTTATTTATGGTAGTTGCCGGTGTTTCTTTTTCTGCCGCTGCTGCATATTGTTCTCTTGTATGTCTTCTTATGGCAGTTTTCCGTTTTTTTCTTTTGAAAAGCAAAACGTCAAAAAGCTGAAAATTAATTTTTCATTCAAAACACGTTTTTAACTTTTGCAGCTCATGCATTTGTGCTAATACAAGTACATGGGATGGGATCGATTGAAAACTTCCCGTTGGTTCAGACAAACGTTTGGACGGACATCGTAAGAGAGATAAAGTTAAACTAATAGATTGTTAGACAAACTGTTAGATATACACACATACATCCAAGAAGTGGGGAAGGTCGGTCGTAGACAAAAGGATTTCGAGACAACCATGGAAAATTGTTTGTATTTATATTGTGGATTTTTGTTTGTTATTGTTATTTGTTGGTAGTCTACATTTTAAAAAGATGATAACATTGTTTCCTAAGAGAATTTAAAGATTATGAAAACTTTAGTGGTCATAATCATCGACTGGACGACCTCTCATAACGAATCTGAATAGTTCTGAGTAACTTCCTTTTATTGTCTTAGTGATATTCCAACATGGTTGTACAGTTCTAGTTCTAGTACAGTTCTAGTTCAGTTCTAATTCAGGTCTAATTCAGTTCTAATTCAGTTCTAGTTCAGTTCTAGTTCAGTTCTAGTTCAGTTCTAGTTCAGTTCTGGTTCAGTTCTAGTTCAGTTCTAGTTCAGTTCTAGTTCAGTTCAGTTCTAGTTCAGTTCTAGTTCGTAGTTCAGTTCTAGTTCAGTTCTAGTTCAGTTCTAGTTCAGTTCTAGTTCAGTTCTAGTTCAGTTCTAGTTCAGTTCTAGTTCAGTTCTAGTTCAGTTCTAATTCAGGTCTAATTCAGTTTCTAGTTCAGTTCTAGTTCAGTTCTAGTTCAGTTCTAGTTCAGTTCTAGTTCAGTTCTAGTTCAGTTCTAGTTCAGTTCTAGTTCAGTTCTAGTTCAGTTCTAGTTCAGTTCTAGTTCAGTTCTAGTTTCAGTTCTAGTTCAGTTCTAGTCAGTTCTAGTTCAGTTCTAGTTCAGTTCTAGTTCAGTTCTAGTTCAGTTCTAGTTCAGTTCTAGTTCAGTTCTAGTTCAGTTCTAGTTCAGTTCTAGTTCAGTTCTAGTTCAGTTCTAGTTCAGTTCTAGTTCAGTTCTAGTTCAGTTCTAGTTCAGTTCTAGTTCAGTTCTAGTTCAGTTCTAGTTCAGTTCTAGTTCAGTTCTAGTTCAGTTCTAGTTCAGTTCTAGTTCAGTTCTAGTTCAGTTCTAGTCGTTCTAGTTCAGTCTAGTTCAGTTCTAGTTCAGTTCTAGTTCAGTTCTAGTTCTAGTTCAGTTCTAGTTCAGTTCTAGTTCAGTTCTAGTTCAGTTCTAGTTCAGTTCTAGTTCAGTTCTAGTTCAGTTCTAGTTCAGTTCTAGTTCAGTTCTAGTTCAGTTCTAGTTCAGTTCTAGTTCAGTTCTAGTTCAGTTCTAGTTCAGTTCTAGTTCAGTTCTAGTTCAGTTCTAGTTCAGTTCTAGTTCAGTTCTAGTTCAGTTCTAGTTCAGTTCTAGTTCAGTTCTAGTTCAGTTCTAGTTCAGTTCTAGTTCAGTTCTAGTTCAGTTCTAGTTCAGTTCTAGTTCAGTTCTAGTTCAGTTCTAGTTCAGTTCTAGTTCAGTTCTAGTTCAGTTCTAGTTCAGTTCTAGTTCAGTTCTAGTTCAGTTCTAGTTCAGTTCTAGTTCAGTTCTAGTTCAGTTCTAGTTCAGTTCTAGTTCAGTTCTAGTTCAGTTCTAGTTCAGTTCTAGTTCAGTTTTCAGTATAGTTCAGTTTAGTTCAGTTCTAGTTCAGTTCTAGTTCAGTTCTAGTTCAGTTCTAGTTCCGTTCTAGTTCAGTTCTAGTTCAGTTCTAGATTCAGTTTAGTTCCTGTTCTAGTTCAGTTCTAGTTCAGTTCTAGTTAAGTTCTAGTCAGTCTAGCAGTTCTAGTCGTAGTTCAGTTCTAGTTCAGTTCTAGTTCAGTTCTAGTTCAGTTCTAGTTCAGTTCTAGTTCAGTTCTAGTTCTAGTGTCTAGTCAGTTATAGTTCAGTTCTAGTTCAGTTCTAGTTCAGTTCTAGTTCAGTTCTAGTTCAGTTCTAGTTCAGTTCTAGTTCAGTTCTAGTTCAGTTCTAGTCTTCAGTTCATTAGTTCAGTTCTTCAGTTCTAGTCATTTCTAGTTCAGTTCTAGTTCAGTTCTAGTTCAGTTCTAGTCAGTTCTAGTTCAGTTCTAGTCAGTTCTAGTTCAGTTCTAGTTCAGTTCTAGTTCAGTTCTAGTTCAGTTCTAGTTCAGTTCTAGTTCATTTCAGTTCTAGTTCAGTTCCATTTCTGTTCTAGTTCAGTTCTAGTTCAGTTCTAGTTCAGTTCTAGCTCAGTTCTAGTTCAGTTCTAGTTTAGCTCTATTTCTGCTATAACAAATCAGATTCTATTTGTTGACGACTAAATGCTCACAAATAATATACTCAGTTCTAGTTCAGTTCTAGTTCAGTTCTAGTTCAGTTCTAGTTCAGTTCTAGTTCAGTTCTAGTTCATTCTAGTTCAGTTCTAGTTCAGTTCTAGTTCAGTTCTAGTTCAGTTCTAGTTCAGTTCTAGTTCAGTTCTAGTTCAGTTCTAGTTCAGTTCTAGTTCAGTTCTAGTTCAGTTCTAGTTCAGTTCTAGTTCAGTTCTAGTTCAGTTCTAGTTCAGTTCTAGTTCAGTTCTAGTTCAGTTCTAGTTCAGTTCTAGTTCAGTTCTAGTTCAGTTCTAGTTCAGTTCTAGTTCAGTTCTAGTTCAGTTCTAGTTCAGTTCTAGTTCAGTTCTAGTTCAGTTCTAGTTCAGTTTAGTTCAGTTCTAGTTCAGTTCTAGTTCAGTTCTAGTTCAGTTCTAGTTCAGTTCTAGTTCAGTTCTAGTTCAGTTCTAGTTCAGTTCTAGTTCAGTTCTAGTTCAGTTCTAGTTCAGTTCTAGTTCAGTTCTAGTTCAGTTCTAGTTCAGTTCTAGTTCAGTTCTAGTTCAGTTCTAGTTCAGTTCTAGTTCAGTTCTAGTTCAGTTCTAGTTCAGTTCTAGTTCAGTTCTAGTTCAGTTCTAGTTCAGTTCTAGTTCAGTTCTAGTTCAGTTCTAGTTCAGTTCTAGTTCAGTTCTAGTTCAGTTCTAGTTCAGTTCTAGTTCAGTTCTAGTTCAGTTCTAGTTCAGTTCTAGTTCAGTTCTAGTTCAGTTCTAGTTCAGTTCTAGTTCAGTTCTAGTTCAGTTCTAGTTCAGTTCTAGTTCAGTTCTAGTTTAGTTCTAGTTCAGTTCTAGTTCAGTCTAGTTCCGTTCGTTTGTTCCTTTTCAAGTCCACAGGAAATGGTGTCAATAAATTGCATTTATTTATATCAAACAAGACATTTTCAAGTTTATTTTATAAACATTTCAAAGAAGATTGTGGTGGATTTATTTTGCTCGTACTTCAATTTTCCAAACAGTGTAACTAAACAAGAAACATTCATGATGATGACGTTGTTGATTCTCTTATTAAAAGTATATTGTATTTCATTATTTATTTCATTCGTCGATGATTGTACTCTAATCTTCCATGTCTATGTTTATTTTCCTACAATATTTACTAGATTGTATCCACCTCAATTGCCATAAAGACATTTGTATATGTATGTGTGTTGCACTAGTATCAATCTATGCAATATTGTATGCATTTTTTGTAAAATGATTGCAACTACTACATGTTATGCACCTTAAAAGGTAATTTAATAGCAATTTGTTATTACGTAATATGAATAACAATTAATTAAAAGAACTCATTGACCTTTAAGTGTTTATTCAATTAAATCGGTTTGATATGTAGGAAAGCAAGTTATGGAATTATGGAAGAAACATGTTAGAACATGGTCTAATGATTGGTAGGTAATTAGATGGATATTTTATATAATTCATATTGATGTATATTTCTGTTATATTTAAAATGAATCCAACAATATTTGGTAAGATCTGAGTATATTATTTGTGAGCATTTAGTTGTCAACAAATAGAATCTGATTTGTTATAGCAGAAATAGAGCTAAACTAGAACTGAACTAGAACTGAACTAGAACTGAGCTAACGAACTAGAACTGAACTAGAACTGAAACTAGAACTGAGTATATTATTTGTGAGCATTTAGTCGTCAACAAAGAATCTGATTGTTATCAGAAATAGAGCTAAACTAGAACTGAACTAGAACTGAGCTAGAACTGAACTAGAACTGAACTAGAACTGAACTAGAACAGAAATGGAACTGAACTAGAACTGAAATGAACTAGAACTGAACTAGAACTGAACTAGAACTGAACTAGAACTGAACTAGAACTGAACTAGAACTGAACTAGAACTGAACTAGAACTGAACTAGAACTGAACTAGAACTGAACTAGAACTGAACTAGAACTGAACTAGAACTGAACTAGAACTGAACTAGAACTGAACTAGAACTGAACTAGAACTGAACTAGAACTGAACTAGAACTGAACTAGAACTGAACTAGAACTGAACTAGAACTGAACTAGAACTGAACTAGAACTGAACTAGAACTGAACTAGAACTGAACTAGAACTGAACTAGAACTGAACTAGAACTGAACAAGAACTGAACTAGAACTGAACTAGAACTGAACTAGAACTGAACTAGAACTGAACTAGAACTGAACTAGAACTGAACTAGAATGAACTAGAACTGAACTAGAACTGAACTAGAACTGAACTAGACTGAACTAGAATGAACTAGAACTGAACTAGAACTGAAATAGAACTGAACTAGAACTGAACTAGAACTGAACTAGAACTGAACTAGAACTGAACTAGAACTGAACTAGAACTGAACTAGAACTGAACTAGAACTGAACTAGAACTGAACTAGAACTGAACTAGAACTGAACTAGAACTGAACTAGAACTGAACTAGAACTGAACTAGAACTGAACTAGAACTGAACTAGAACTGAACTAGAACTGAACTAGAACTGAACTAGAATGAACTAGAACTGAACTAGAACTGAACTAGAACTGAACTAGAACTGAACTAGAACTGAACTAGAACTGAACTAGAACTGAACTAGAACTGAACTAGAACTGAACTAGAACTGAACTAGAACTGAACTAGAACTGAACTAGAACTGAACTAGAACTGAACTAGAACTGACTAGAACTGAACTAGAACTGAACTAGAACTGAACTAGAACTAGAACTGAACTAGAACTGAACTAGAACTGAACTAGAACTGAACTAGAACTGAACTAGAACTGAACTAGAACTGAACTAGAACTGAACTAGAACTGAACTAGAACTGAACTAGAACTGAACTAGAACTGAACTAGAACTGAACTAGAACTGAACTAGAACTGAACTAGAACTGAACTAGAACTGAACTAAACTGAACTAGAACTGAACTAGAACTGAACTAGAACTGAACTAGAACTGAACTAGAACTGAACTAGAACTGAACTAGAACTGAACTAGAACTGAACTAGAACTGAACTAGAACTGAACTAGAACTGAACTAGAACTGAACTAGAACTGAACTAGAACTGAACTAGAACTGAACTAGAACTGAACTAGAACTGAACTAGAACTGAACTAGAACTGAACTAGAACTGAACTAGAACTGAACTAGAACTGAACTAGAACTGAACTAGAACTGAACTAGAACTGAACTAGAACTGAACTAGAACTGAACTAGAACTGAAAGAACTGAACTAGAACTGAACTAGAACTGAACTAGAACTGAACTAGAACTGAACTAGAACTGAACTAGAACTGAACTAGAACTGAACTAGAACTGAACTAGAACTGAACTAGAACTGAACTAGAACTGAACTAGAACTGAACTAGAACTGAACTAGAACTGAACTAGAACTGAACTAGAACTGAACTAGAAGAACTAGAACTGAACTAGAACTGAACTAGAACTGAACTAGAAACTGAACTAGAACTGAACTAGAACTGAACTAGAACTGAACTAGAACTGAACTAAACTGAACTAGAACTGAACTAGAACTGAACTAGAACTGAACTAGAACTGAACTAGAACTGAACTAGAACTGAACTAGAACTGAACTAGAACTGAACTAGAACTGAACTAGAACTGAACTAGAACTGAACTAGAACTGAACTAGAACTGAACTAGAACTGAACTAGAACTGAACTAGAACTGAACTAGAACTGAACTAGAACTGAACTAGAACTGAACTAGAACTGAACTAGAACTGAACTAGAACTGAACTAGAACTGAACTAGAACTGAACTAGAGCTGAACTAGAACTGAACAGAACTGAACTAGAACTGAACTAGAACTGAACTAGAACTGAACTAGAACTGAACTAGAACTGAACTAGAACTGAACTAGAACTGAACTAGAACTGAACTAGAACTGAACTGAACTAGAACTGAACTAGAACTGAACTAGAACTGAACTAGAACTGAACTAGAATTGAACTAGAACTGAACTAGAACTGAACTAGAACTGAACTAGAACTGAACTAGAACTGAACTAGAACTGAACTAGAACTGAACTAGAACTGAACTAGAACTGAACTAGAACTGAACTAGAACTGAACTAGAACTGAACTAGAACTGAACTAGAACTGAAGTAGAAATACTAGAACTGAACTAGAACTAAAATGGAACTGGGTCGAAACTAGAACTGAAACCGATATGACTGTTTAATTTAGCAAAATGAAAAATTTCATTTATAGGTATAAAACTATTTTTATTTAGTGGTTCTACAGCAAATATTCTAATTTAAGTTTTGTACA